>NC_091304.1:48005792-48168292 GCF_038502225.1 Cherax quadricarinatus
CTCTCCTCTCCTATTTTTAACTGACAAATCCATTTGTTCTCTAGGCTTTCTTAACTTGTTAATCTCACTCCAAAACTTTTTCTTATTTTCAACAAAATTTGTTGATAACATCTCACCCACTCTTCTCATTTCCTCTTTTTACATTGCCACCACCCCTTAATTTCCCTCCTTTCTCCATATATTTTCTCCCTCCTGCTTTTCACTTTCTGAAAAAACTTTCTCATATGCTATTTTTCTCCCTTTTCTTTATCATCTCCACAATGTCCTTCCTCCGCACCATTCCTTTCAACACAAACTTGCGAACACTTAACCCCCTATTTTTAAACCCCCATCCCCGACCCATTGCCCATGCTCAAGCCCATCTATCTCCAATAGTTTATATCTTCCAACTCCCTTTCCTTTTAGTTTAAAACTTTACCTTCTTCCCGATGCTTTCCCCTTTGTATCCATCTACCTTTTACTCAGTGTAGCTAAATTAGAAAGTGATCTGATATATCTGGCCCTCTATAAACATGTACATCCTGAAGCTCAACAGTCTTTATTCCACTACATAATCCAACAACAATGTCATTTTGCCCACATCATATTTTCTTATTTATCCTCTTTCTTAAAATATGTTACTATAACTAAACCCTTTCTATAAAAAAGTCAATCAAGGGTTCCCATTATCATTTACATCGACCCAAACTTCTTAAATTTTTCTAAAATTTCTCTACTTTAGCATTGTCCCCAACACCATTTCACTTGTCAAAGGTCCTATACATCATTTTAACACTCTCAAAATCTCTCTTCGCATTCCTCTTCTTCTAGGTGATACACGTTATTATGACCATTTCGCATCCAACCTTCTTTAACCCAATACTCGGGAATTTACACATTCATATCTTTTTCCTTCCATAACGGATCATTTATTTGTACCTTTCTTTGTCTAACTTTCAGATACCCCGATTTAACCCATTTATTTCCACTGAAACTCTCCTACCCTTCAGTTTTTCCGCAGGCCAGGACATCCAAAATTCTTCATTCAAACATCAGCAATCATCTGTTCTGTCATCCGCACTACATCCACGCAAAAGCAACCCAGTTTTATAAAAATTTTTCTTCTTCTCTTTTTAGTAATTGTATACAGAGAAGGGGTTACAGCCCATTGCTCCCGGCATTTTTGTGCCTCAACGACACGCATGGCTTAGGGAAAGATTTTTTCCACTTCCCATGGACAATAGAAGAAATAAAAGAACAAGAGCTATTTAGAAAAGGAGAAAACCAGATGTATGTATATATATATATGCATGTGCGTGTCTATGAAGTGTGACCAAAGTGTAAGTAGGGAGAAAGATATCCCTGTTATCTTAGCGGGTTTTTGAGACAAAAGAAACCAGCAATCCTACCATCATGCAAAACAGTTACAGGTTTTTGTTCACAGTCACAGTCATATTTTTATATATATATATAATATATATATATATATATATATATTATATATACATATATAATATTATATATAAAATATATATATTTATATATATATATATTATATAAATATAATATATATTATATATATATATTATATATATATATATATATATATATATATATATATATATTATATATATATATAAGACAGCAACCACCCAGGGAAGTACTACTGTCCTGCCAGATGACTGTGAAACAAAAACCTGTAACTGTTTTGCATGATGGTAGGATTGCTGGTTTCTTTTTCTGTCTCATAAACATGCTAAGATAACAGGGATATCTTGCTACTCCTACTTACACTTTGGTCACACTTCACAGACACGCACATGCATATATATATATATACATACATCTAGGTTTTTCTCCTTTTTCTAAATAGCTCTTGTTCTTTTTTATTTCTTCTATTGTCCATGGGGAAGTGGAAAAGAATCTTTCCTCCGTAAGCCATGCGTGTCGTATGAGGCGACTAAAATGCCGGGAGCAATGGGCTAGTAACCCCTTCTCCTGTATACAATTACTAAAAAAGAGAAGAAGAAAAACTTTATAAAACTGGGTTGCTTAAATGTGCGTGGATGTAGTGCGGATGACAAGAAACAGATGATTGCTGATGTTATGAATGAAAAGAAGTTGGATGTCCTGGCCCTAAGCGAAACAAAGCTGAAGGGGGTAGGAGAGTTTCAGTGGGGGGAAATAAATGGGATTAAATCTGGAGTATCTGAGAGAGTTAGAGCAAAGGAAGGGGTAGCAGTAATGTTAAATGATCAGTTATGGAAGGAGAAAAGAGAATATGAATGTGTAAATTCAAGAATTATGTGGATTAAAGTAAAGGTTGGATGCGAGAAGTGGGTCATAATAAGCGTGTATGCACCTGGAGAAGAGAGGAATGCAGAGGAGAGAGAGAGATTTTGGGAGATGTTAAGTGAATGTATAGGAGCCTTTGAACCAAGTGAGAGAGTAATTGTGGTAGGGGACTTGAATGCTAAAGTAGGAGAAACTTTTAGAGAGGGTGTGGTAGGTAAGTTTGGGGTGCCAGGTGTAAATGATAATGGGAGCCCTTTGATTGAACTTTGTATAGAAAGGGGTTTAGTTATAGGTAATACATATTTTAAGAAAAAGAGGATAAATAAGTATACACGATATGATGTAGGGCGAAATGACAGTAGTTTGTTGGATTATGTATTGGTAGATAAAAGACTGTTGAGTAGACTTCAGGATGTACATGTTTATAGAGGGGCCACAGATATATCAGATCACTTTCTAGTTGTAGCTACACTGAGAGTAAAAGGTAGATGGGATACAAGGAGAATAGAAGCATCAGGGAAGAGAGAGGTGAAGGTTTATAAACTAAAAGAGGAGGCAGTTAGGGTAAGATATAAACAGCTATTGGAGGATAGATGGGCTAATGAGAGCATAGGCAATGGGGTCGAAGAGGTATGGGGTAGGTTTAAAAATGTAGTGTTAGAGTGTTCAGCAGAAGTTTGTGGTTACAGGAAAGTGGGTGCAGGAGGGAAGAGGAGCGATTGGTGGAATGATGTAAAGAGAGTAGTAAGGGAGAAAAAGTTAGCATATGAGAAGTTTTTACAAAGTAGAAGTGATGCAAGGAGGGAAGAGTATATGGAGAAAAAGAGAGAAGTTAAGAGAGTGGTGAAGCAATGTAAAAAGAGAGCAAATGAGAGAGTGGGTGAGATGTTATCAACAAATTTTGTTGAAAATAAGAAAAAGTTTTGGAGTGAGATTAACAAGTTAAGAAAGCCTAGAGAACAAATGGATTTGTCAGTTAAAAATAGGAGAGGAGAGTTATTAAATGGAGAGTTAGAGGTATTGGGAAGATGGAAGGAATATTTTGAGAAATTGTTAAATGTTGATGAAGATAGGGAAGCTGTGATTTCGTGTATAGGGCAAGGAGGAATAACATCTTGTAGGAGTGAGGAAGAGCCAGTTGTGAGTGTGGGGGAAGTTCGTGAGGCAGTAGGTAAAATGAAAGGGGGTAAGGCAGCCGGGATTGATGGGATAAAGATAGAAATGTTAAAAGCAGGTGGGGATATAGTTTTGGAGTGGTTGGTGCAATTATTTAATAAATGTATGGAAGAGGGTAAGGTACCTAGGGATTGGCAGAGAGCATGCATAGTTCCTTTGTATAAAGGCAAAGGGGATAAAAGAGAGTGCAAAAATTATAGGGGGATAAGTCTGTTGAGTGTACCTGGTAAAGTGTATGGTAGAGTTATAATTGAAAGAATTAAGAGTAAGACGGAGAATAGGATAGCAGATGAACAAGGAGGCTTTAGGAATGGTAGGGGGTGTGTGGACCAGGTGTTTACAGTGAAACATATAAGTGAACAGTATTTAGATAAGGCTAAAGAGGTCTTTGTGGCATTTATGGATTTGGAAAAGGCGTATGACAGGGTGGATAGGGGGGCAATGTGGCAGATGTTGCAAGTGTATGGTGTAGGAGGTAGGTTACTGAAAGCAGTGAAGAGTTTTTACGAGGATAGTGAGGCTCAAGTTAGAGTATGTAGGAAAGAGGGAAATTATTTCCCAGTAAAAGTAGGCCTTAGACAAGGATGTGTGATGTCACCGTGGTTGTTTAATATATTTATAGATGGGGTTGTAAGAGAAGTAAATGCGAGGGTCTTGGCAAGAGGCGTGGAGTTAAAAGATAAAGAATCACACACAAAGTGGGAGTTGTCACAGCTGCTCTTTGCTGATGACACTGTGCTCTTGGGAGATTCTGAAGAGAAGTTGCAGAGATTGGTGGATGAATTTGGTAGGGTGTGCAAAAGAAGAAAATTAAAGGTGAATACAAGAAAGAGTAAGGTTATGAGGATAACAAAAAGATTAGGGGATGAAAGATTGAATATCAGATTGGAGGGAGAGAGTATGGAGGAGGTGAACGTATTCAGATATTTGGGAGTGGACGTGTCAGCGGATGGGTCTATGAAAGATGAGGTGAATCATAGAATTGATGAGGGAAAAAGAGTGAGTGGTGCACTTAGGAGTCTGTGGAGACAAAGAACTTTGTCCTTGGAGGCAAAGAGGGGAATGTATGAGAGTATAGTTTTACCAACGCTCTTATATGGGTGTGAAGCGTGGGTGATGAATGTTGCAGCGAGGAGAAGGCTGGAGGCAGTGGAGATGTCATGTCTGAGGGCAATGTGTGGTGTGAATATAATGCAGAGAATTCGTAGTTTGGAAGTTAGGAGGAGGTGCGGGATTACCAAAACTGTTGTCCAGAGGGCTGAGGAAGGGTTGTTGAGGTGGTTCGGACATGTAGAGAGAATGGAGCGAAACAGAATGACTTCAAGAGTGTATCAGTCTGTAGTGGAAGGAAGGCGGGGTAGGGGTCGGCCTAGGAAGGGTTGGAGGGAGGGGGTAAAGGAGGTTTTGTGTGCGAGGGGCTTGGACTTCCAGCAGGCATGCGTGAGCGTGTTTGATAGGAGTGAATGGAGACAAATGGTTTTTAATACTTGACGTGCTGTTGGAGTGTGAGCAAAGTAACATTTATGAAGGGATTCAGGGAAACCGGCAGGCCGGACTTGAGTCCTGGAGATGGGAAGTACAGTGCCTGCACTCTGAAGGAGGGGTGTTAATGTTGCAGTTTAAAAACTGTAGTGTAAAGCACCCTTCTGGCAAGACAGTGATGGAGTGAATGATGGTGAAAGTTTTTCTTTTTCGGGCCACCCTGCCTTGGTGGGAATCGGCCGGTGTGATAATAAAAAAATATATTATTATATATACATTATATATACATTATATATACATTATATATATATATTATATATATATATATATATATATTTTATATATATATTATATATATATATATATTATATATATTGTATTATGTATATTATTTATTTATATATATATATATATATAATATGTATATTGTATATATATATTATATATAAATATATATATTATATATATATATATATATATATATATATATTATATATTATATTTTATATATATAATGTGTGTATAGTATATATATATATATATATATATATATGTATATATATATATATATATATATATATATATATATACTATATATATATAAAATATATTTAATACATATATGTAATATATATAATATATATATGTATTATATATTATATATATTGTATATATATATATTATATATTATATGTATATATTATATATATATATATATTATATATATTTATGATATATATTTTATATATATTTATAACATATATATTATATATATGTTATATAATATATATGTCTCAGTCAATAGGAGGATTAGGGTAGGATAGGTAAGGATGGAGTGATGGAAGGGGTAGATAGAAGGAAGGGCGGCTAGACTGGCTCGTCCTCAATCATTACGATGTTTTGTAGGTATTCAACGTTTATCAGAAACATGTACACATTGTGACGCTCTAGTCTTTACATTATATTCTCTGAGGATTATGTTTACTTTTCTCTTTCTCTTGTCCGTCTGTCCTTCCATGCCTTCACTCCCTCTGTAATTCTTCATTCCTTGTATAATTCTTTCACTCCTTCCACCATTCCTCCACTCCCTCCATCATTCCTCCACTCCATCATTCCTCCACTCCCTCATTCACTACCGACTGTATCTCACATTAATAAACAAGATATTCGCCTGTAACCACTTGCTCCCCGTCGTGATTATTTATATCAAATAATCTGTCATAATTAGAAGGTATCTACGATAACAGAATTTTTTCTGCTCTCAAACAACAGGCGAGTTATTGCTTTTGAGTTTGAGTAACCTATGGTGTGTGCCGAGGCAGTGTGAGTAGGGTGAGGCGGTGTGTGGGGGGAGTGAGGCAGTGTGAGTAGTGAGGCGATGTGTGGGGGGAGTGAGGCAGTGTGAGTAGGGTGAAGTGGTGTGTAGGGGGAGTGAGGCAGTGTGAGTAGGGTGAGGTGGTGTGTAGGGGGAGTGAGGCAGTGTGAGTAAACGGAGAAGGAGATTCCAAATTCATCAGGGAAGGAACGTCAGTTTGGGTGAGGTCTTGCAGTGATTCTCGAAACTCCAACTGCGTCCAGTGTTTGAGGAGCTAACAGTGGCTGCTGCTTGAAGACTCGACGATGACTGCTCCTTGAAGAGTCAAAAATAATTATTTCTTCAAGACCCAACAGTGAATGCTCCTTAAAACTTCGACAATGACTGCGCCTTCAAGACCCATCTAAGTCTGCTTCTTGAAGACTCATTGATTAAGAATGCTCAACAAAGATAAGATGATTTGATTGAAATTCTGAATGTCACTGAATGTCACTCTCAAAAAGCTAACGAAACTGTAATAAAAAGTTCGTTAATTAGTAAGTTACACGAAGTTGAATAAGAGGCTTAAGTGCTTACGGTGATATGGTCTGTGTGATGTTTACTCCAGATCCTTCAAAAGACGAGAAAGGGAGATGACTTGAAGCTGGTGAACGGCTCTTGTACGACTGCAACGAATTTGAGCTACCTCCCCCTCCCTCGCAACCAACCTTTGATTCTTTGGAGCTTAGTTCTTCCCCTCTTCCATGAACATATTACTAATAAGAACTTTTCCCAGTCATTAGTCTCTCTGATCCTCGCCTGGCTTCAGCTTCAGGTCGTGCATCTTTCCTTATTCTTATCACAGAGTATTTATGTGAGCTGAATTCCAGTAGTTATTTGTGTGACAACGAATGTAGTCATTGTGTGTTAGTCCGGTGCCTCCTGACTTCTCTGGTTATCATTCTCGTTAAATTTACATTATTAGAAATGGTAATAAATAGGGTTTGATCTCCTCTGACAGGTCATTTACGGATATTAACAACAACAGAGGTCCAGATCATTAAGAATAGACGATTAGATTGGCCATCATTGCCCAGACCAGCAGCAAGCAAGTTAGATCAATTCCTGATGTGGTACGGTATCGAGTGCCTTCTTGCTGTCTACTCATCTGTCTTTCCTGGTCTATCTGATACTCCGTGAAAGAATTCCTAATTTCTAAGATAAGATTCACTGACGTTGACTCGTGTGTTGGTGTCGCTTGTGTACATTTCGTCCTAGGCGTTTCATTATTCTTTTGCTGATCTCTTTTTAATTTAGACTGTTGGCTTCCCACCAGTACTTAATTGGATCATAATTGCATTTTTTTCTGGCTGACTGGGTGGTGGTGGTGGTGGTGTTAAGTTCACACAGGTTCTTTATCTACTCAGAAACTATAGTAATATCCTCTTAGGTATATTCCCCTCATGCCTATGTGGTTAGAGATCCAGTCATAGCTCCTGGCTCCATTTTTTTAACTGATTTTGACTGTTCGCTCTTGCTTGATCTGGTGACCTCTTATTACCTGCTTTTTCAAGCTGACGATGGCGTCTGACTCCAGCAATTCTCTCTCCACATCATTCCCCTTTCTGATCACACGAAGGCTGAAGATGTATTTCTTAATATCCTTGTTCCTCGTTTGGTTCTTTGACTTCCAAATATTTCCACGTGTTTCCGCTTCCCCGTTCATAACTCTTCAGTAGTACGAGGAATTTCTATGTCGTAATCCTATCATCCTGGATCCTCCTGTCAACAAGCTAAGTTCTTTTTCCAGTTTAATTGTAATTTACTCATTTTAGTTCCCGAACAACTCTCTGTACTTTTTTATAGTTTTGATATGCTGAATCGGGTGTGCGTCTGCGTGTGTGTCTGCGTGTCTGCGTCTGCTTGAAGAATTTTGGTTGCGAGGGTCGAGATCCAGCTCTTGACCTCGTCTCCTAAACTGTTGTGATAGGCACCACTCATCTCTTTCTACTTGTGCCTTCTCACATCTAGTCTTGAAGCTGTGCATTGAGCTTACTTCTATTTCATCAGCTAAGTCATTCCACTTGTCAACCACCTGAGACTAAAGAAGTGCGTCCGTACCTCCCTTGATTCTGGATATTTAAATTTAAACCATCTGTCTCTTATCTGTCTCACTGATTCTTCATGAGATTTTGAATATCGTAATCACTTCATCTACCAGCGTAGTCAGATTCGCTTCCTTCAACCTCTCCACATAGTTCATTCTAGTCTGGTTGTAAAACTGACTTGATTCGGCTTGTGTATGACATTGGCAAGAAATGTAATGTTATATTTATCCTTCCAGGTCCTCTTCCTTTACTGATATTTGCAGCCTCTCTCCTTCAATAGAGAACTAGGTGGTTGATTATTCCGTCCACGGGGGAGATCTGGTCTAGGACCTGGTCGCGGGGGCGTTGACCGCCAACTCAATTGTTGGACCATATCTTCAGTCTGTTGAGGACTCTCTGGAACTTACCCTCGTCTTCTTCTCTTATTCATCTTATGAGCTTCACATGATCAGCAGACTGATATGTGCTAGACTCAATCCCTCCTGGAAGATCGTAGACACATATTAAAACAACATTAGCTGTCCTAATGCTGAACCGTGAGGAATCCCACTAATTTCTCTCCCATTCTGATATTTCGTCTCGTACTGTTTTCTTCCTCCTGTCTTTCAGGAACTTGCTAATCCACTGCCCTACGTAGCTGCCTTTCCTAATTTTTCAAACTAATTTGTTTTCCTATTGCATCACATGTTATACTGCAGTCGAATTAGAGACAGCTACTCCGTTTCTGATCTTGTTTTTCTCTGAATACATGGATCTCCAGCATGGTCGTACAACAGGATTTCCCGTCTCTACATCCTTGCTTTTCTCTCAACAATGTCCTTCTCTTTACCTACCCAATACTCTTTTTTCTTACGATCATCTCCAGAAATGCTAATACCATGCATGTTAAAGACGCCATACCTCGGGTAGCGTTAGAACCCGCAATCAGAGAGCCACAAAACTCCGATTTCGTGAGTCAATTACACTTGTTTGTAAATTTGGCGCCTCTTTGTCAGTTTTTATGTATGGCAGCATCAACCATTTTTTCCAGTTTTCCACAAGTTAGTCTAACTTGAGAGATTGTTTTAACGATCTTGCTTATTGACTCGCGCAGTGGTCAGGTCCTTCTCTTGGCTCCCATAGAAGGATATGTTCATATATTTTCCGGTCCCATTGCAATTCATATCAGGTTTCTCTAGTAGTTTTATCTCATCTTGTGTTAATGCTTTCCATCTCCTGTTGACCAATTATGACTAAGGTTCCTTCAGGTAGTTCGCAGGTTTCTTCTAAACACGTGTGATTTTTAAATCTTCATTGATTCTTTTGCATATTTGTCTCTCATCTTTCATTAATTTCGTTACCCCTTCAGCCTCATCACTTGGTCCTTTACAATGATCTTTTTTAACTTGTGTAGTTGTGACGCATCAGTGGTTTAGTTTTGGCCATTGAGGCTCTATAATTTTAAAGCCATTTTTATCCTCGCGTAATTGTTCCTAGCTCTTTTTCTTTTCACTTTTTATTGCAGTTTTAAGTAATCTATATTTCTTCCCAGTACTCTTGCACTCTTCCGTTGCCTTCTCTGCATTCCTGGTTAAATCATGGGTTCTCTGGATTTAATTTTTCTTTATGCTCTGCCTGAGTCTTTTTTCTTGCACTGCTTTGCCTTCCAGTTCCTTTTATCAGTATCTTCTCTTCTGTAGCCTAGTTTTCTGGATTAGAGTGAATGTGTGTGTGTGTGTGTGTAGTCGCCTGTTGGTGGTTGCAGGGGTCGATTCGTAGCTCCTAGCCCTACCTCTTCGCTAGTCGTTGTTAAGTCCACTTTCTCTGCTCCAAAAACTTTATCGTACCTAGTGTGTGTGTCTATCTGTCTGTATGTTTGGATACATGTTTCCAAGGGAAGCGTGTCAGCCTGAGGCTGCCTCTTAGCTTGTTGTCAGGTTCATTCCGTCTTAACTTGACGTTGCCAGGTTCAATCCATCCTAGCTTCGTAAGCCTTGTTGTACCTATTTTAAAAAGCTATTTTTGATACCTGCCAGTTTTTCTGCCTCTGCCTTTGTCCATTCTAACCAACCCTACGCACGGGTCTCTCATGTAAATAACGCGAGTAAATTATACGCACATGTAAGCCACGGATTAATTTGTCGCTCGCCTTGTGCAGCTTGCTTAGGAAAATCATTTTAGATAGTAAATTATAAAGAGCCAGTTTTATGATAGTCACACAAGGGCAGGGTCCAGGAGCTGTAGCTTCTTAGCTATTGCTTCGGTTACTTCATCTTGAGACCATTTGACACCTGCACTTACATTCAGGAAAGCAGAATTAGAAGTAAAATAATATAAATATTTTTATTATTGCCATTATTATTATTATTATTATTATTATTATTATTATTATTATTATTAACAGTGTTTCTGCTGTAATTGTTGTTCATTTAATTATCCCATGTATTACTGATTCACTTTTGTTCTAATATTCAGGGCACGTCATTAGCTGCTGAACATCGATGTACATACTGATACCGTGGGTGACATCATTGTAGGTGACCTCAGACTCAATGATGTCATTGCTGGCAATATCCAGCAACTGCGTAATGTGTACAGCCTCGGTTATGACAGCGCTCTCTCTCTCTCTCTCTCTCTCCTTTACGCTTATTCTTGATCGTAATTTCGTTGATTTTCTTGTTTTTCTCGTTAGTCTTTATATTTAAGCTTTAAAACGTCCTTGTTGCTCTTCGTTATGCCTGAAAGGATGCCTACACGTCTTGCCATATCCTAACAACATTTTATTTCCCATTGTAAATTAGCCAGACACTCCCATTTTAAGGGAAGAATGCAGATCAGATGACAAAATCGTCGTCTGGCTGAGGTTGCTGACAAGGGCACCTTAGCAGCTCATCTTGCATCCAGATGTATTTCTGAATCGTCCTCTTTAACCCCATAAAGAAGGCCCTTTATAGCTGTGCGTGTGTGTGCGTGTGTGTGCGTGTGTGAGCGTGTGTGTGCGTGTGTGTGCGTGTGTGCGTGCGTGTGCGCGCAGTACAAGGGGATGTGATAACTCAAAGCAACGGCACAAGATGAGAGGAAAAAAAACGATTACCGCGCCATCTCGTAGCTTGATTACCACCTACGGAGAAATATAGACGAATCGTGTGCTTTGGGGAGGTGTTTCCAGCCTGTGGAAGTCGTCTGCGCTAATCGTTGATAGTAAGATAGAATGCTCAAGAAAATGATCATCTCGGGCTGAAGATAAAGGGGATAAATGGAGCCATAAGAGACAACTTGCAATCATTTCCACTAATGCATGACTTGGCGGTGTTGGCACTTGCTGCTGCCACCAGCGCTCAAAGACTTGTGTTTGAACATAGATTTTTAGATACTGCCTTCTGCTGTGCCATTCTTGCCTCATTCTTCGAGTAAATAATAAAGACTACAGTACAGTGGTCTGTGCTTTCCAGCAGATGGTCTTTTGCTACGTATTCCCGTGTATTGACTCCACACACAATATTTTATATGATCCAGAAAGGCATAACTACTCATGTGGAACCAGCTGTATAGCATAAACACCAGCTGCGTATCATAACACCTGTACGCAATGAAATCCAACAGTGTGCCTCGAATGCATTCAAACATCAAAAAAGTGTTTGGATAACCAGTAACGCAGTTCTTGACCACTTACTGAACTGAGGACAATGCCAGGATACCAGGCTCGAAATTTTAGTGTATGTCACTGTGGGGTAATTACAAGATGTAAAATAACGTAGGTTAATCTGACCTTGCCGAGAATGACAAATCATGAAGTCTTAAGCCCGCAGGAACGGCCGAAGAGAAGCTCGTGTGAGACTAACTCCTAAGTGGAGTTCCTAAGTGGAGAAAGTGTTGTATCCACTAAGCTAAATCACCGAGATCATCATGGCATTACTTGTTCTGTGGGCGAAGCAATGTATCAGTATGAATGTTATAAGGTACAGTGGGTGAAAAAATCATTTTAATGTCTTGTACGTGCGTCTTGTATATGTATTTGCTCTAGAGGTGGGGGACAACAGCCTCGGAGAAGCGGGTGTAAAGACTTTGAGGGAAAAATGCCGTGCTGGAAACTTTGAATCTGTTGAAACTGATGCACTCATTCGTATTTTGATCCGATTTAAATGACAAGATAATTTTCTAAAAATGTAGACTTTTTTCAATTTTTTTTTATTATCACACTGGCCGATTCCCACCAAGGCAGGGTGGCCCGAAAAATAAAAACTTTCACCATCATTCACTCCATCACTGTCTTGCCAGAAGGGTGCTTTACACTACAGTTTTTAAACTGCAACATTAACACCCCTCCTTCAGAGTGCAGGCACTGTACTTCCCATCTCCAGGACTCAAGTCCGGCCTGCCGGTTTCCCTGAATCCCTTCATAAATGTTACTTTGCTCACACTCCAACAGCACGTCAAGTATTAAAAACCATTTGTCTCCATTCACTCCTATCAAACACGCTCACGCATGCCTGCTGGAAGTCCAAGCCCCTCGCACACAAAACCTCCTTTACCCCCTCCCTCCCTCCAACCTTTCCTAGGCTGACCCCTACCCCGCCTTCCTTCCACTACAGACTGATACACTCTTGAAGTCACTCTGTTTCGCTCCATTCTCTCTACATGTCCGAACCACCTCAACAACCCTTCCTCAGCCCTCTGGACAACAGTTTTGGTAATCCCGCACCTCCTCCTAACTTCCAAACTACGAATTCTCTGCATTGTATTCACACCACACATTGCCCTCAGACATGACATCTCCACTGCCTCCAGCCTTCTCCTCGCTGCAACATTCATCACCCATGCTTCACACCCATACAAGAGCGTTGGTAAAACTATTCTCTCATACATTCCCCTCTTTGCCTCCAAGGACAAAGTTCTTTGTCTCCACAGACTCCTAAGTGCACCACTCACCCTTTTCCCCTCATCAATTCTATGATTCACCTCATCTTTCATAGACCCATCCGCTGACACGTCCACTCCCAAATATCTGAATACACTCACCTCCTCCATACTCTCTCCCTCCAATCTGATATCCAATCTTTCATCACCTAATCTTTTTGTTATCCTCATAACCTTACTCTTTCCTGTATTCACTTTTAATTTTCTTCTTTTGCACACCCTACCAAATTCATCCACCAATCTCTGCAACTTCTCTTCAGAATCTCCCAAGAGCACAGTGTCATCAGCAAAGAGCAACTGTGACAACTCCCACTTTGTGTGATTCTTTATCTTTTAACTCCACGCCTCTTGCCAAGACCCTCGCATTTACTTCTCTTACAACCCCATCTATAAATATATTAAACAACCACGGTGACATCACACATCCTTGTCTAAGGCCTACTTTTACTGAGAAATAACTTCCCTCTTTCCTACATACTCTAACTTGAGCCTCACTATCCTCGTAAAAACTCTTCACTGCTTTCAGTAACCTACCTCCTACACCATACACCTGCAACATCTGCCACATTGCCCCCCTATCCACCCTGTCATACGCCTTTTCCAAATCCATTAATGCCACAAAAACCTCTTTAGCCTTATCTAAATACTGTTCACTTATATGTTTCACTGTAAACGCCTGGTCCACACACCCCCTACCTTTCCTAAAGCCTCCTTGTTCATCTGCTATCCTATTCTCCGTCTTACTCATAATTCTTTCAATAATAACTCTACCATACACTTTACCAGGTATACTCAACAGACTTATCCTCCTATAATTTTTGCACTCTTTTGTCCCCTTTGCCTTTATACAAAGGAACTATGCATGCTCTCTGCCAATCACTAGGTACCTTACCTTTTTCCATACATTTATTAAATAATTGCACCAACCACTCCAAAACTATATTCCCACCTGCTTTTAACATTTCTGTCTTTATCCCATCAATCCCGGCTGCCTTACCCCCTTTCATTTTGCCTACTGCCTCACGAACTTCCCCCACTATAAATGAAACTGAAAGAAACCCAAAGTATTTCTTCTCCTATGCCAAATCAAAATCGAGAACAACGCCCAGTATTGGGCCCCTACTTAAACAAGATGGGTCCTACACAGATGACAGCAAGGAAATGAGTGAGCTACTCAAGTCCCAATATGACTCAGTTTTTAGCAAGCCGCTAACCAGACTGAGAGTCGAAGATCAAAATGACTTTTTTATGAGAGAGCCACAAAATTTGATTAACACAAGCCTATCCGATGTTATCCTGACGCCAAATGACTTCGAACAGGCGATAAATGACATGCCCATGCACTCTGCCCCAGGGCCAGACTCATGGAACTCTGTGTTCATCAAGAACTGCAAGAAGCCCCTATCACGAGCCTTTTCCATCCTATGGAGAGGGAGCATGGACACGGGGGTCATCCCTCAGTTACTAAAAACAACAGACATAGCCCCACTCCACAAAGGGGGCAGTAAAGCAACAGCAAAGAACTACAGACCAATAGCACTAACATCCCATATCATAAAAATCTTTGAAAGGGTCCTAAGAAGCAAGATCACCACCCATCTAGAAACCCATCAGTTACACAACCCAGGGCAACATGGGTTTAGAACAGGTCGCTCCTGTCTGTCTCAGCTACTGGATCACTACGACAAGGTCCTAAATGCACTAGAAGACAAAAAGAATGCAGATGTAATATATACAGACTTTGCAAAAGCCTTCGACAAGTGTGACCATGGCGTAATAGCGCACAAAATGCGCGCTAAAGGAATAACAGGAAAAGTCGGTCGATGGATCTATAATTTCCTCACTAACAGAACACAGAGAGTAGTCGTCAACAGAGTAAAGTCCGAGGCAGCTACGGTGAAAAGCTCTGTTCCACAAGGCACAGTACTAGCTCCCATCTTGTTCCTCATCCTCATATCCGACATAGACAAGGATGTCAGCCACAGCACCGTGTCTTCCTTTGCAGATGACACCCGAATCTGCATGACAGTGTCTTCCATTGCAGACACTGCAAGGCTCCAGGCGGACATCAACCAAATCTTTCAGTGGGCTGCAGAAAACAATATGAAGTTCAACGATGAGAAATTTCAATTACTCAGATATGGTAAACATGAGGAAATTAAATCTTCATCAGAGTACAAAACAAATTCTGGCCACGAAATAGAGCGAAACACCAACGTCAAAGACCTGGGAGTGATTATGTCGGAGGATCTCACCTTCAAGGACCATAACATTGTATCAATCGCATCTGCTAGAAAAATGACAGGATGGATAATGAGAACCTTCAAAACTAGGGAGGCCAAGCCCATGATGACACTCTTCAGGTCACTTGTTCTATCTAGGCTGGAATATTGCTGCACTCTAACAGCACCTTTCAAGGCAGGTAAAATTGCCGACCTAGAAAATGTACAGAGAACTTTCACGGCGCGCATAACGGAGATAAAACACCTCAATTACTGGGAGCGCTTGAGGTTTCTAAACCTGTATTCCCTGGAACGCAGGAGGGAGAGATACATGATTATATACACCTGGAAAATCCTAGAGGGACTAGTACCGAACTTGCACACGAAAATCACTCACTACGAAAGCAAAAGACTTGGCAGACGATGCACCATCCCCCCAATGAAAAGCAGGGGTGTCACTAGCACGTTAAGAGACCATACAATAAGTGTCAGGGGCCCGAGACTGTTCAACTGCCTCCCAGCACACATAAGGGGGATTACCAACAGACCCCTGGCAGTCTTCAAGCTGGCACTGGACAAGCACCTAAAGTCAGTTCCTGATCAGCCGGGCTGTGGCTCGTACGTTGGTTTGCGTGCAGCCAGCAGCAACAGCCTGGTTGATCAGGCGCTGATCCACCAGGAGGCCTGGTCACAGACCGGGCCGCGGGGGCGTTGACCCCCGAAACTCTCTCCAGGTAAACTCCAGGTAAACACTCACAACTGGCTCTTCCTCACTCCTACAAGATGTTATTCCTCCTTGCCCTATACACGAAATCACAGCTTCCCTATCTTCATCAACATTTAACAATTCCTCAAATTATTCCCTCCATCTTCCCAATACCTCTAACTCTCCATTTAATAACTCTCCTCTCCTATTTTTAACTGACAAATCCATTTGTTCTCTAGGCTTCCTTAACTTGTTAATCTCACTCCAAAACTTTTTTTTATTTTCAACAAAATTTGTTGATAACATCTCACCCACTCTCTCATTTGCTCTTTTTACATTGCTTCACCACTCTCTTAACCTCTCTTTTTCTCCATATACTCTTCAAATTCTCTTTTAATAATTATCAGTTCTACTGTCTTATATTATTTGTATAGTTCAGACATAGATGAATCCTCAGAAAATGGTAACAGGAAGATTTGTGTTCACCGAACTGTGTTGAGGAATTATACATGTGCAACACTTGTGTGTATTGGCAGAAACCCAGAGATGATATCCGAAGACAGAAGGTGAAATAATCAGTCCCTCTGCCTGGCAGATCTATGCACAGGAGGCAGTGAAAGCTGACGTAATCAGTCCCTCAGCCTAGCAGCCGGTGTTCAGTACTTTTGTCTTGATGGCTCTAAAGTACAAAGAGGTAGATATTCGGCATAAACGTACGTTACATTTTATATAGGCATGCCCTCCTAACCAGCGAACCAGGTGCTAAGGGAGTAGGGGGACCCATCGTTATGCTAGTACCTTGGTTCAACTAGCCAATCACAGCCAAAGCTGTGAAGCAATGTGGTACACTAGTGAATCGACTCTGTCCTACCTCCAAATCTGGTCGCAGCGGTTCTCACCGTCTCTCTTGCTTGCATTTGCCTTACTGTACATATCCTCTGTATACATTGTATATACATTGTTTGATGCCTAAAAAAAATACATGTATTTGCTGTCTTTTCGCTGGTTCCTACCTTGGTTATCGTGCAGCCAGGTGTGGAGGCCGCTAGATTACACCTGTGTTTGTAATAAAGTTGTACTCTTATGTACTGGAGTCTGACAAGGTGCAACTGTACGAAGTGCTTCCTAAATTCTGGCCGAATTTTATGGCATGACCTACTTCCAGTAGTGGAGCCCCGCCCACTAGTGACGTGACTTCAACTACTGCATCTCGTATTACTCCAGTATATGAGTCCTTTCCTAGTCATCAAAAGCATTGAACAATGTGCTAGGCTGGGGAACTGATTGCCTCATCTTCTACTTCTTCCTGTGCATAGATCTACTAGAATGAGGGACTGATTAATTCATCTACTGTCTTCGTATAACATTTCCGTTTTGCACTGATAAAGCCACTGGATGGTGAAACGTCTGCCAATAAAGATACCCAGGTGTTGCACAGGTGCATAAATCCTCATTTTGTCGGTATTGTATACCATTAATAATCACCGAACTGTGTGTACTGGGGTCGAGTCTCGGCTCCAGACTCGATTTCTGAAGCACTTGATCAACAGTATGGATACTGGGCGTTTTGTCTATTGAGTTTTCCTCGCTTCGTCAAATTTATTCCACTTTTATGGCTCATCTATCTTAAGTCTACACCTTGTTCTCATCTATATGTGGTTGCAGGGGTCGAGTCACAGCTCCTGGACACGCCTCTTCACTTCTCCATGAGCTTTATCATGCCTCTTCTTAAAGCTATGTATGGATCCTGTCTCCACTACATCACTTGCCAGACTGTTCCACTTCCTGACAACTGTGAATGAAGAAATAATTCCTAACATCCCTGTGACTAATCTGAGTCTTCTATTTCCAATTATGACCCCTTGTTGCTGTGTCCCATCTCTGGAACATCCTGTCTCTGTCCACCTTGTCGATTCCTCTCGGTATTTTAAATGCCGTTATCATATCCCCTTCTCTCTCCTGTCATCCAGTGTCATCAGGTCGATTTCCCTTAACCTCTCCCCGTAGGACATTTCCCCTAGCTCCGGGACTAGTCTTTTTGCAAACCTTTGCACTTTCTCTAATTTCCTTACGTGCTTGGCTAGGTGTGGGTTCCAAGCTGGTGCTGCATACTCAAATATAGGCCCGACATACGCTGTGTGTGTGTGTGTGTGTGTGTCTGTGTGTGTGTGTGTGTGTGTGTGTGTTTAATTCAGTTAAAACTCCTTCCAAAGGAAAATAATGCAAAAAAATCATTTAGGCTATGTAATCAAACGCTAACACAAGCAACAATACCGTCGCTTGATAAGCATTTCGTTAGACAACATTTACAGAAGAAAACACGTTGTTACCCCATCACTGTCGTAATATCGACAGTTACAAGGTGGAAATCGAACCATCGCACCAGCGAACACACGTCAGAATGTCAGACACGATGAAAAAAATATATCTGCTGAACTGCGCTCAGTCGTCAGTCACCAGCAAGCAATTAGACACTAGCAGGCATCTGTTGCACTAGTCACTATACAACCACCGAGCGATCACGCTCTAATCCCCATCGTAATATCTAGTTTTTTAACAAGTCCTCGTATCTCCACAATCCAGTCACTGTCCACTCACTTCAAGGTGGTACTAACTACTAATGGCGTCAGTCACAGGTAATTAAATTGCTAGTCTCCATGTTGTTACTGTCCAGCCTCCGACAACCATTTTCATAAGTTTAACCTCTGTTTTTACTTCCACAACCATCATTACTACCACTACCACAGCTGTTCTTCTACCAATAACAGAGCCACTATCACTGTTCTTTCTACCACGATTGCTTCAGACACTATCTTTACTACTACCATTATCAGAAGTTCCATCCCTGATAAAACAATTGTCGCAACCACCATCTATAATAACCATTACAAATAACCACCATCTTTAATAACAATGACGCACAACCACCAGCGTTAATAGCATTAAGGCATGCGCCGAGTATGCTACAATTTAATTGGAATTCAGCACTCAACCTCTTTCTTTTTTGTATTCCCTCTGTATCAGCCAAACTAGGAGTTAGGTTGAAGTAGCCACCTGGACCCCCGGCAGCGCTGGTTAGCTGTCAGGTTTATAGTCAACCAACTAGGTGAGAGTTTATCCCCACCCGAACGATAGTGTGTGCGCGCGCGCACCTGGTTGGGGTGCACTCTTATCAGTGAAGCTGCTTAAGTGCACACATTCTGGCCTCTTCGTAGTGAGTGAACTCGCTCTACTTTCTCGCTCTGTTACATTTTGCTGCTCTATTGCACTCTATATTGTAAATATTGGTGGAAGGAATATACGAGAACTCAAAAATTACCCGTAATATGTAAGATTTTTGGCAGGATTTTGTGAGGTTTGTTCCTTGTCTGAAAATTTGACTCAGGGCAGGTACAACAAACCTTTCTTAGTGTACCTGTGTTAGCAGTAACCACAACCACCATCCATACAACCACTGTAACAACCACCATCCTTAGTACCACTGTAACAACCACCATCCTTAGTACCACTGTAACAACCACTATCCTTAGTACCACCATTCTTAATGCCATCATGACAACCATTAGCCACAACCACCATCCTTAGTGCCACCAAAACAACCACCATCCTTAGTGCCACCAAAACAACCATCATCCTTAGTGCCACCATAACCATTAACCACAACCACCATCCTTAGTGCCACCAAAACAACCACCATCCTTAGTACCACCATAACCACTGCCACCATCCTTAGTACCACCGTAACCACTGCCACCATCCTTCGTATCACCATAACCACTGTCACCATCCTTAGTACCACCATCACCACTGTCACCATCCTTAGTATCACCATAACCACTGCCACCATCCTTCGTATCACCATAACCACTGCCACCATCCTTAGTACCACCACCACTGTCACCATCCTTAGTACCACCATCACCACTGTCACCATCCTTAGTACCACCATCACCACTGTCACCATCCTTAGTACCACCATCACCACTGCCACCATCCTTAGTACCATCACCACTGCCACCATCCTTAGTACCACCATCCTTAGTACACCACTGCCACCATCCTCAGTATCATCATAACCACTGCCACCATCCTTAGTACCACCATCACCACTGCCACCATCCTTAGTACCACCATCACCACTGCCACCATCCTTAGTACCACCATCACCACTGCCACCATCCTTAGTACCACCATCACCACTGTCACCATCCTTAGTACCACCATCACCACTGCCACCATCCTTAGTACCACCATCACCACTGCCACCATCCTTAGTACCACCATCACCACTGCCACCATCCTTAGTACCACCATCACCACTGCCACCATCCTTAGTACCACCATCACCACTGTCACCATCCTTAGTACCACCATCACCACTGTCACCATCCTTAGTACCACCATCACCACTGTCACCATCCTTAGTACCACCACCACTGTCACCAATCTTACGACCAACGACCTTCAAGAATTTGATGAATGATACAGAACAGGAACGTGGAATAATTAACGTTCTGTGTGGGGGAGAGGCGAGGTGAGGAACGTCAGTACAACAAAAGCTACAAACAAAAGCTAGTTATAATTTCTTCCTTTTAGTTTTAACTTGGGTATGATTTTTTTTTTTTTACAATACGAGAGGTACAGCACTAATACAAAGTCCAATGTACACACATTACAGGCAGTAATCATTGGTACTTAAATTATCCAAGAATAACTTCCGCTAACTGTGGAAAAAAATATTAAGTCTATGGAACCAGGTCAAGATCGACTA
Source organism: Cherax quadricarinatus (assembly GCF_038502225.1). Lineage (NCBI taxonomy): Eukaryota > Metazoa > Arthropoda > Malacostraca > Decapoda > Parastacidae > Cherax > Cherax quadricarinatus. The sequence continues at coordinate 48,026,722 of NC_091304.1, forward strand.
CCCTTGAGAGTTGATGCTGACGTAAGACTGATGTAGCTTCCATGTGAGGGTCACATTACTCTCACATTATCAGTCGTATCAATGGTTCAGAAAGTAAGAAGTCTCTCTTAGGCATATCTCGCCGAGGGAAGTCGATACCCCTCAACTATCAGTGAATCAGGTAGTAGGAACAGTCTCATAGCCTCAGGACATTGTTCTATCATAACTGCGTGTGTGACGTACAGAAATTAAGGATGCTGCCAGAAGCCTCTTAAGAAGGCGTTGTAGTTGGCTATGAGGAGAGGCCTGCAGCAACATATAAATATGCACGTGATTGCATCTCAACCTTCCTGAGCATATTAATAAATTCTTGTACTGTACGCCAGTTCATATCCAACAGGATCTTAAGTTCTTTATTCCTCTTGTAAACATTAAGATGAAGGACTTTAAAAAAAAAAGTCTGAAATAACAGCCTCATATAAAAGTTTAACAGCTCTTTCAAGTGTTTTACTCTGTTGCTTTTGTTCAAGCGTTCTCACAGACTACGGATTCTTAGTGTCGCTTGACAAAGGGTCATGATTTGTGTATATGCGTGTTAGCACTGAGAGAAGTCACACATTCATTCATTAGAGGTTCGCCGGTACTTCCGGCCCGGGTCTTCTCCATATGGTAGTCACACATGTATACATGAGAAGCTCCTTAATGTGTCACTATTAGGCAAAAAAAATGACGTTTGATAGGGAAAAATATTGGAAATTGTTTGTCAAGGTAATGTGCTACAAGCTACACCTGAGTCACGTCATTACTGGCAGGTGTTAAAAGCTACACCTGAGTCACGTCATTACTGGCAGGTGTTAAAAGCTACACCTGAGTCACGTCATCACTGACAGGTGTTAAAAGCTACACCTGAGTCACGTCATCACTGGCAGGTGTTAAAAGCTACACCTGAGTCACGTCATTACTGGCAGGTGTTAAAAGCTACACCTGAGTCACGTCATTACTGGCAGGTGTTAAAAGCTACACCTGAGTCACGTCATCACTGGCAGGTGTTAAAAGCTACACCTGAGTCACGTCATCACTGGCAGGTGTTAAAAGCTACACCTGAGTCACGTCATCACTGACAGGTGTTAAAAGCTACACCTGAGTCACGTCATCACTGGCAGGTGTTAAAAGCTACACCTGAGTCACGTCATCACTGACAGGTGTTAAAAGCTACACCTGAGTCACGTCATCACTGACAGGTGTTAAAAGCTACACCTGAGTCACGACATCACTGACAGATGTCAGAGATGGTGACTACTTCAGAGTTATATTTTTTTATTATTTAAATGATGTCGCTAGCGACGATCATTTCTTTATTAACCGATATCTAAAGGATTATTAATAATCTTAATTTTTAAAGTGGTGAACGGGTAAGCCAGTAGAAGGCCTCAGTCAGATGACCGAAAGCTCCAGCTGCTGGCCATCATAAGACTAAGACCCACGTCAGGAAACACCTGACGTGGGTCAGGTGTGCCGTCCCTCTGGTATGCATATCTGCGTACCCTCTTTCTTGTGTTTAAGATCCTTAAAGATTCACGTCTTTCACTAGGAAGTTCTCACAGCGTCGTAAGGTATGATACACTTTCAGTGGTGACCGCTGGCATTTCTTGCTTTGTGTAAATTCTTAATAGTACTGGAGGCTGTTTGAGACTCTGATAATTTTGACAACGGTATTTTGCCCTTTGTTAACCGGGAGGAGAGTGTATTTGTCAGTGATTTAATTAGATCTGGTGTCAGGAATTTTTTTCTCTCAACATTTCTTTCGCAGCTGGTAATGCTCTCGAAGTGCAGTAATTACGTACTACATGTTCAAATGATTCAGAGTCGATAAGGTCAACATTTGTAATATCAAGCAAAGAAATAATGATGGAAAACGGGACTAAATGATAATTAATCTCTTGTCTACGACAGATGTGGGTATAAATTAATAACTTGCTTAACCATCAGTACTTTATTATTCATAAAGTAAATTTCGTATTGTGAAAAATGTTGTGAGGGAAAAGTTCAATAGATAGGAGTAGCGAGGGAGTATATAGTAACAGTTTGATTGCCGGCTGCTTGTTAAGATAGGGTCAGTCTAGCTCCCGCTATCCCTTCCCCTCCCTTCCCCCCCCCCCGAAAGGTGACGTGTGGGGCTCCGGTCAAACAGTAAATCACTCGACTCACAGCTCCCAACACTACTCTTGAAAGGACAGAGAGGGTCACCTGCTAATCAACGAGTAGAATTGAAGGAGACGGACTAACGTTCTGAGACGTCCCAGATTCTGATCCACTTGCCTGTTTGTGTATGCAAGTAGCAGGATATAACCCCTCATCATTGCAGTGGAAAAAACCTGCTTTCCTGTCGTCTGGACGGATTATTGACGGCTATAAAATCTGTGAAGAACGAGCCGGTGGGTTGTCATCAAACCTGCGACCCCCCCCCCATCAGCGGCAACGGCTACGATTTCAACAACACGGTGTCACCAACACCAGACACCCAAGTTTATATATATATATATATATATATATATATATATATATATATATATATATATATATATATATATATATATAAAATAGCGCTGAATTCAGATATCATTTATATTTTTCATTTTTCATTTTTTTAAGGTAGGATCAATATTTCATATTTAAGTATTTTATATTTTAAATTTCCTAAATAATAGTGTTTATGTTTGTCAGTTTTTGTTCTTTTTCTATTCATTAATTTTCCTGAGGAGGAGCCAGCCTTGATAATACTGTCTGAAGTTGTTATAGGGCTGAGTAAGCCTTCACAATGTATACATCAATCTCCGATCCTACATATGTGAAAAATGCACAACTTAATTATACTTTATACTAATCGGTTCAATCTGGGCCTTGAAATAATTACCAGATTCTGGAGACGTGAGATCTCCCACTACATTCCAAATATACTCTGATGATAAATTATTCACATGTGCAACACTTGGGTATCTTTGATGATACCCAAGTGTTGCACATGTATAATTTATCGACTTGTCGGTTCTCTGAGCCATTCATCTACAAATATACTCTGGAGACTAAGTCCACACTGCCTCCACAAGGGTGACAACGTGCAAGAGCGAGCAAGCGACTGCAGAAGAAAAAACTCCCTCTAGATAACAGCACATCTCCATAGGTGGACAATAACGGCCAAAACACAGATAAGTAAGAGACATATGCAGCAGTTAGGTATCTTTATTTCGAAACGTTTCGCCTACACAGTAGGCTTTTTCAGTCGAGTACAGAGCAGTTTGTAGAAGCAGTAGAGATGTGAAAACGACGTAATCAGTCCATCACCCTTGAAGATGCAATTTTGAGGTGGTCAGTCCCTCAGTCTGGAGAAGAGTTTTGTTCCAGCAATGCACCGGATCGTAGATTGTAGCAGTATACATGTCCGATCCAGGGGTTTATGTTAAAGGTAAGATTTTTGCACATTAATAAATTAACTTTCTAAATGATGCCACCAACTCCTCTCCCATAACTCTCATTCACTGCAATGCACGCAGTAACCAAGCCCCAATGCAGGTTGATGTAAAAAGATTGCAACAACCACACGCAACATGAGGAGGATATGTTGGCAAGGCGACTGAGATCTGTAGTAAGGAGCAAATCTATCCAAGATCATCATCACGCAGTAACATTACGGAGTAGAATTTAGATTAGACAGCAGAAGAGGTATAGAACACTCGGGTCAACACCCCAAACGATTCGACAGTCACAAGCAGAGGTGAGCCCAGGTGTACTTGGTGAGACAGATGTGTATACACTGCGGAAGCTAGACTCTGTAACATGACTCACGAAATCGTAATGACACGATTGCAAACAAACCATACCACGGGCGGGGATAGAACCCACTCTCTGATCGCGGGTTCTATCCCCGCCCGTGGTATGTTTTTTTTTTTTTTAGACTCTGTAAATAAACGACTCAGAGAACCGACAATTTGATAAATTAGATACTTTTGCAACACTTGGGTATCTTTGTGGAACTGTTTCGTCACAGTGGCTTCATCAGTCCAATACGAAGAAGAATAGTGAAGATCAAAAGTAGATCGAGGTAATCAGTCCCTCAGCCTGGAGACGATGTAATAAGTTCATCAGTATTGAAGGACTGATTACCACAATCTCTTTCTGAACTTCAATAATCTTCTTTGCACTAGACCGATGAAACCACTGTATGGCGAAACGTTCCCACGGTACAGATACCCAAGAGTTCAATATGTGTCTAATTCATCAAGCATGACATGACTGAGGTAGAAACATTACGTAAATTAGACACTGACTTCCTGCTGGCAGGGAAAAAGGTGCGAGGTGTGTGTGACACAGGTGTGTGTGACACAGGTGTGTGTGACACAGGTGTGTGTGACACAGGTGTGTGTGACACAGGCGTGTGTGACACAGGCGTGTGTGACACAGGTGTATATGACACAGGTGTGTATGACACAGGTGTATATGACACAGGTGTGTATGACACAGGTGTGTATGACAGGTGTGTACACTATAGAAGCTAGTCGCTGACTCACTGTGGGTAACGAGGCTCTTTCGTCGCCAGACCATGGAGCTGAACTCTTCTCCAGGCTGAGGGACTGACCACCTCAAACTATTTCTCCAATGCTGATGGACTAATTCCATTATCTTTACCTCACCTCCACTACTGCTGCCTACAATACAGACGAATGCAAATGCACAAATGCAAGTTTTTACAGACGAATCTTCGTCTGTAAAAAACTTGCATTTGTGGACACAGTGGTGCCTATGCTAACCTTCCTATGGTGTAGAAATATACCTAGTTGGAGGAATCTTATTAAGCTAACTGGCCCAGTGGCTAACGCGACGGTCTGGAGTTTTGAGACTCTCTGACCGCGGGTTCAAACCCCACCTGTGGTATGGTTTATCCTGCAGTACCATGTGCTGGAACTTCCTTTAACAATGTTTTGTGTAGGACACTACCAAAAGTCTTACTGAAATTTAAGTAAACATGAAGGAGGGGTGTTAATGTTGCAGTTTTATAGCTATAGTGTAGGTACGCCTCTGGCAAGACAGCGTTGGAGTGAATGATGGAAGTTTTTCTTTTTCGAGGCCACCCTGCCTTGGTGGGAAACGGCTGATGTGTTAATAATAATGTTATTCTTTACCATGATTCACTGCCTCAAATGATCTGAAGAGAAATTTAGTGAATTTGTTAGGCAAGAGCTGCCATTTGTGAATCCGGGTTGGAGATTCAATCCAATTATGTTTATCAAGGTGGCTTTTATTTATTGCCTATTATTGCTTACAGATCGCCTGCTATTGAGGTCAGGTTTACTGTGTTGATTTGAAGATGGGAATTACATTAGCCATCTTCGTCTTCTTTGGCACGATACTCGTTTACAGTAATATATTAAACAAACTAGTTAGTGCCTCGCTGGGTTCCATCTTAAGCACCTATTACAATAGTTTATCGAGGCCTTGGGCAGGGGAGGCCGCTTGTTTTGCTTTAATCGATCATCTTGTTTAATTACCAGCCAAGTTCCTAGCACCTGATATTATTTAACTTGTTTTCTGAAGACACACTATAATTATTAATTGCTAGGACATTACTTGTATCTTCTTGTACTGAGGACCAACAGGAAATAACTAAGGGTTCACACATTTCCTGCTTATTTTCAGAAAGTTATTTTCAGAAAGTTATTTTCAGAAAGTTTTCAATTTTAAGTTATCTTGGTCCCCTATAATTGAATGCTTTCAGATTTCTTAGATTCGTTGCAATTTCAATGTCTTAGTCTCATTAAGCTATTCCCATCTTCTTTCTCCTTAAATATTAACATGTTGATGCGTATGATGACCCTGACATCCTTTCATGCCTCTACATTCCTCTTTTGCTTCTCAAGACATATTTTGATTTGATTTAATATCTGGAGATTTTATATATATATATATATATATATATATATATATATATATATATATATGAACATATATATATATGAATATATATATATATATATATATATATGAACATATATATATATGAATATATATGTTTGGCCAATGTATTCTGTCTTTAAATAAAACATACTTGAAATATAGGGGGTGGTAGGAGAAAATTATCAAACAGCTTCAGGGAGAAACTTGAGTTTTCCCTGAAGCAAGTTTATTCTTTTCTCTGAGGATGAGGGTCCCTACGACAGTTCTAGAGGTGGTACCTCCCTATATATATATATATATATATATATATATATATATATATATATATATATATATATATATATATGCAAAACAACCACTCTGAAAGAATAGAGAAATTCCAAGCGCTTTCGTGACTACTCACATTATCAAGGAAAATTAGTGCATGCAACAATTTCGCCAAAATCATTCTGAATATATATATTTGATTGTGTTTGTTTAGTTCCTTGATAATGTGAGTAGTCACGAAAGCGCTTGGAATTTCTCTATTCTTTCAGGGTGGTTGTTTTGCATATTCTGAAATCACCTGTTTACTGTGATCTTATTGCATATATATATATATATATATATATATATATATATATATATATATATATATATATATATATACATATATATATATATATATATATATATATATATATATATATATATATATATATATATATATACATATATATATATATATATATATATATATATATATATATATATATATATATATATATATATATATATATATATATATATATACATATATATATATATATATATATATACATATATATATATATATATATATATATATATATATATATATATATATATATATATATATATATATATATATATGTCGTGCCGAATAGGCAGAACTTGCGATCTTGGCTTAAATAGCAACGCCCATCTTGCCATATAGGACAAGTGAAAATTTGTGTATGCAATAATATCGCCAAAATCATTCTGAACCTAACGAAAAAAATATATTTCACTGTGTTTGTTTGGTATTAAATTATTGTAAACAAATCTAAAATATATTTATTTGGGTTTGGCTAAAATAAATTACTCTTTTTAAAATAAGGTTAGGTAAGTTTTCTAAGATTCTTTTGGTGCAAAATTAAAATTTTTTACATTAACATTAATGAAAAAATATATCTTTAAACGTATAAGAGAAAATTTTTGAAAGGACTTAATTTTAAATGAGTTCTTGCTAATTGACCAGTTTTACATTATATATATATATATATATATATATATATATATATATATATATATATATATATATATATATATATATATATATATATGTCGTGCCGAATAGGCAGAACTTGCCATCTTGGCTTAAATAGCAACGTTCATCTTGCCATATAGGACAAGTGAAAATTAGTGCATGCAACAATTTCGCCAAAATCATTCTGAATATAACGAAAAAAATATATTTGTGTTTGTTTAGTACTAAATTACTGTAAACGTATTTAAAATGTATTTAGTTGGGTTAGGCTACAAATAAATTGCTCTTGTAATAATAAGGTTAGGTAAGTTTTCTAAGATTCTTTTGGTGCAAAATTAAAAATTTTTACATTATATTAATGAAAAAAATATATATTTAAACGTATAAGAGAAAATTTTAGTAAGGACTTAATTTTAAATGAGTTCTTGCTAATTGACCAGTTTTACATTATATATATATATATATATATATATATATATATATATATATTACACACACACACACACACACACACACACACACACACACACACACACACACACACACACACACACACACACACACACACACACACACACACACACCTGTTCATCGTCATAAGGTCTCCTTACTTGCCAAGACTAGGTCAAGCAGGTCATTCTCTCTGGCTGGTTCTATTACATTCAGCTTTCAAAGAAGATTTACACTGCCTCTAAGACGCCGTTGCACTTCTAGGATAACAATCAAAGAATTCCAGTCAATTTAGACTCAGTTTGAAAATTCCGTAGAATTGCTGCATATTTCTGCCGTGAAACCATTACAGGTGAGTTCAGGGGCACAGTCCCCTGGACACACACACATCCTCCCCTAGACGTTGAATTTGACTTAGGATCCTGTAAGGCATCGGTGTGTCAGTGTTGTCGAGTTGATCCACGGGTTAATGTCTCTAATCTGACTTTGCAATTGCAACAAACCCGATTCATTTTTGCAAACAGACAGAAGACAGGGGAACGAATGGAGCGAGGGGAAGGGGGCGTGACTGAGTTTTAGTTGCATGTGCTGATATGTATTATATATTGTTTCGGGGGTCTAGTCTTAGCTCCTGGCCCTGCCTCAATTTACCAGTCACACTCTCGTAGATTTAGAGACCCCCGTCGTACTTTTAATACTATGTATACATGTAATATTGTTTTAACTGTTTTTTAAAACACCAGTTGTTTGTTTTATGTATGATATGGAGGAGGGGGACTTAGGGGCCTAGACACCGGGGCCGTCCCATAGTCGCTAAAAACAATGGATATACCCCCACTCCATTAATACGACTGCAGCTGCTACTACTGCTACTACAACTACTATAACTACTATAATTACTACTACTGCTGCAGGTACTGCTACAATTACTACAACTATTACTGCTTGTACTACTACAGTTACTACTACTACTACTACTACTACTACTGCTACTGCTGCTGCTACTACTGCTACTACAATTACTACAACTATTACTGCTTGTACTACTACAGTTACTACTACTACTACTACTACTACTACTACTACTACTGCTGCTGCTACTACTGCTACTACAATTACTACAGCTACAGCTACTTTTAAGCTGAATATTAGTTTATGTATTCACTAATGTAATAGCTGAGCAAAAAAAAACGGAGCACTATTTTATGTATTCTAAGTAATATAAGGACTTGCTAAATCCACTTAGAAAAGCTACAATACGAAAGTTGGTTATCTCTCTGCATGAGAGTGACTTAGACATTCTGAGGCGATGACAAGTCATACCGGGTTACAAAAACGTCAACAAACGTCATCTGACGAGATAAGCATCGAGATTAATCTAGACGCAAGCCAAATTAATATCTGCACGTGACAGCAGGTTTGATAAACGCGAGCAAGAAACTTCTGATCTTATGAATACCAACGAGGCGAAGGTAGGCAACCATCAAGACAACGTCGATACGAAGCTGCTGATCAAATGTAAACAATAATGGGGAAGGAGGTCGACCCCAACCAAAGGTACGATGCAAGAGAGACTCACGAGAGCGACAAGAGGTGCACATTGTGGGTTCTTGCTACTGCAACTTCTTGTCGTTGAAAGCTATGTATACCCCGATATTACGCAGTGTATTGGGAATAAATATTTGTATAAAATGCTCCATATATGTTTATGGGATTTGTTCTGAAACCGGACGAGTATTAGTCCTGAAGAGTAGCCGGGACAGGAGGAGAGGAGGCGCATTTATGGATCAGTAGAGAACGGCGGCTGAAACAAGTCGTCATGGTTTGGTGTAGGTATGTGGGTATTATTTTTGGCCAAGTCTAGGTCATTGGTTATTTTTTTGTTATGCTCTCACGATTTTCCTTAAGGCCCTAATGTGTGCAAGGGAAGTACATATAACGTTTTGACTGCAGGCTAAGTAGCAGGTGGTGTTATGAAGACTCCCTGTTTATATATTGTATTTTGGTCACTAGTAACAGTGGGCTAATGAATGTGAGTAAAGGTGAATTGGAGTGTGGTGATTTTTGCATGTATATTAGGTTGTATGCTGTATATGTAAGTTTACTATTAATATATATTTTTATGCAAGTTTTTGTGCCCTTCCTGTTAATAACTATTGACTCCACACTTAATGTGAAGGTACAAGCTGGCCCTAGATTGGTTCATGTGGAGAAATTTAAATGCCCATAGACTAGGTAGGTTTATCCATAGGAGCCAGGACTTTTATTTACGTTACGCAGTCAAAAGCGTAACATGCAACCTCTGGGGCTCCCAGCAAAGACGATGATAGCTGGTAATATTTTGACATTAAATGTGGCAGTTTAACATTTAACCCCCACTGCTGACTTTCTTTCGTTTTGTGACATAAGTATTATCGTAGGAGAACTTTAGAGCAACCGAGAGCTTCGAGTTGCCAAACAGCTGGCAGCCCAAGATGAACACAATATCTCAGGAAATCGTAATGACACGATTGCAAACAAACCAGTGGCTAACGCGACGGTCTCGAGTTTTGAGACTCTTTGATGTGCAAGATGTAATGGTACTAGTGGCACAGTACTGACAGCACATGAATACTGTATCAGGAGTGCTGTAATCACACGTAGTCTAACTGCTACATTACTGTGAGCACTGTATCATGCGTGCTGTAATCATCAAATAGTCTGACTACTGCATAACATTAAGGGAGCAACGTATCAAATGTGTTGTAATCATTAGTGGACTTCCTGTATTACAGTGAGTACAGCATCAGATGTGCTCTTATGACCAGTCATCGGTCACATTACAGCGAGTGAGCCCTTTACCAAGCGCTCACTCGCTGTAATGTTTTGCTTATGAAAGCCAAAATGTTCTTAATTGTGATACTGACAGCTGGCCACCATGTTTTGATGTTTTACAAGCATTCGTAATTGCTGCTCCCGATGCGTCTCGTGTCTTGCAGGTTTCTCGGTGCCTCGTGGCCTGATCGCTAAAGCTCTCGCTTTAGCGAGAGCTTAAAAGCCATTATTCATTATAAAGTTGCAAATAAAGACAATGGATCAGGTCAGCAAACAAAGGGAGACAGCAGAGGGCAGCGAGAGACTAGCTCCCTTAAGGTTTACTATACTAATAGGAGTGTAAGAAATAAGATAGATGAGCTAAGATTAATTACAAGTGCAGGAACCATCGATATTATTGCTATAACAGAGACCTGGCTCAGTCTGAATGACACACACAAGGCTATAAATTATTCCACACTGACAGGGTCAACAGGAAAGGTGGTGGAGTAGCGATGTATGTCGGAGACAATTTAAATTGTGTTAGACAAGATATAAAATTAGAAGCGTCAGCCACTGAATCTTTGGTTACAGCTTCTCGAGGGCCGCGAAAAACTAATCATGGGTGTGATTTACAGGCCCCCCCAAACCTTGACAGGGAGTGCAGTAAATTTCTATGGGACAAAATTATTAAGGCATCTACATACAAAAATGTTGTGATAATGGGAGATTTCAACTTTAGACAAATTGACTGGAGCAATTTGACAAGAAATTTAGAGTCGAGTGACTTTCTTGATTCGATTTAGGATTGTTTTTTAAAACAGTTTGTGACAGAATCAACTAGAGGAATAACCTACTTGGTTCTTGTCAGCAGGGAATCGCTAATTAATATTCTTGAGGTTAATGATGGGCTTGAGGAAAGTGATCACAAATCACTCAGTTTTAATATATCATGGAATTATATCATGGAATTACCCTAATAATGGCAATCAAGTCTGTCCCTGACTTATATTTGGCTGATTTCATAGGACTGAGAAATTACCTGGGTGGGCTGAACTGGAATGACCTGACTATAGGTCAGGTAGGTAGTGATGGTTGCCGATATGACGTTTTCCAGCTGCTCAGACAACTTATGTTCCAAATAGGGAAATCAGATCAAACAAAAATTGTCCTAAATGGATGAACAATAGATTAAAACATCTCGTTGGTCAAGAGAGAGGCATATATAGGCGAATCAAAAGAGGAGAGGGGCAATTTAGAAATTAATATATTCAGTTAGAGAGAAATAAAGGGAATAAGAAAAGCAAAAAGAGATTATGAGGTTAAAGTTGCAAGAGAATCGAAGACAAACCCAAAAGGATTCTTTCAGGTATACAAAAGTAAAATCAGAGACCAGATATGCACACTCAAAAGTTAATCGGGTCAGCTCACAGACAGTGATAGAGAAATGTGTAGAATTTTTAACACTTCCTCCCAGTTTTTACACAGGAAGATATTAGCGATATTCCAGAAATAAATTACATAGAACAGGGCGATAAACTATGCACGTAAACTATGCACGATTAGGGTCACAAGTGACATGGGCCTTAGATGAATAGATAAATTAAAACCTGACAAATCCCCAGGCCCTGATGAACTGTACGCAAGGGTTCTAAAGGAATGTAAAGAGGAGCTTAGGAAACCTTTAGCCAATTTTTTCAACATATCACTGCAAACTGGCATGGTGCCAGATAAGTGGAAAATGGCAAATGTGATACCTATTTTCAAAGCAGGCGACAGGTCCTTAGCTTCGAACTATAGACTAATAAACCTAGCCTCCATAGTGGGACAGTTTATAGAATCAATAATTGCCGAGGCAATTCATAACCATCTTGAAAAGCATAAATTAATCAACGAATCTCAGCATGGTTTTACAAAGGGGCGTTCCTGCCTTACGAATTTATTAACTTTTTTCACTAAGGTATTTGAGGAGGTAGATCATGGTACTGAATATGATAGTGTATATGGATTTCAGTAAGGCTTCTGATAGTCCCACATCAGAGACTATTGAGGAAAATTAAGTCACACGGAACAGGAGGAGCAATTTTTTCCTGGATAGAGGCATGGTTGACAGAACGCAGCAGAGAGTTTGCATAAATGGGAAGAAGTCTAAGTGGGGAAGCGTCACGAGCGGTGTTCGACAGGGGTCAGTGTTGGGCCCTTTATTGTTCACAATCTATATAAACGACATAGATGAGGGAATAAATAGCGACATAAGCAAGTTTGCCGAAGGCACCAAAAGAGGACGTCGAATTCATTCTGACGAGAACATTGGAGCACTCCAGGATGATTTGAATAGACTGATGTAGTGGTCGGAGAAGTGGCAGATGCAGTTTAATATAGACAAATGCAAAGTTCTAAATATTGGACAGAAAAATAATCATGCCACTTCTAAATTAAATACTGTAGATCTTAATATTACTGATTGCGAAAAGGATTTGGGAGTTCTGGTTAGCAGTAATCTAAAACCAAGACAACAGTGCATTAGTGTTCACAATAAAGCGAACAAAATTCTTGGCTTGATATCAAGAAGGATAAATAATAGGAGTCCTCAGGTTGTCCAACTCTATATAGCCTTGGTTAGGCCTCATCTAGATTATGGTGCACAGTTTTGGTCACCGTATTTCAGAATAGATATAAACGCTCTGGAAAACGTACAAAGGAGTATGGCAAAGTTGATCCCATGTGTCAGAAATCTTCCCTATGAGGATAGGCTCTGGGTCGCGTCCTGGGACAAGGACCTAAATGTCCGGGAAATGCTCATCATAACAAAGGGCTTTTTATATAGTAGTATCTCACTGATGTCAGCTAGGCCTGTATACCTTGTACATGTACTTGTAGTAAATGAAGATATTATTATTATTATTATTATTATTATTATTATTATTATTATTATTATTATTATTATTATTATTATTATTAGGTAGTAGGTTGGTAGACAGCAACCACCCAGGGAAGTACTACCGTCCTGCCAGATGACTGTGAAACAAAAACCTGTAACTGTTTTGCATGATGGTAGGATTGCTGGTTTCTTTTTCTGTCTCATAAACACGCTAAGATAACAGGGATATCTTGCTACTCCTACTTACACTTTGGTCACACTTCACAGACACGCACATGCATATATATATATACATACATCTAGGTTTTTCTCCTTTTTCTAAATAGCTCTTGTTCTTTTTTATTTCTTCTATTGTCCATGGGGAAGTGGAAAAGAATCTTTCCTCCGTAAGCCATGCGTGTCGTATGAGGCGACTAAAATGCCGGGAGCAATGGGCTAGTAACCCCTTCTCCTGTATACAATTACTAAAAAAGAGAAGAAGAAAAACTTTATAAAACTGGGTTGCTTAAATGTGCGTGGATGTAGTGCGGATGACAAGAAACAGATGATTGCTGAAGTTATGAATGAAAAGAAGTTGGATGTCCTGGCCCTAAGCGAAACAAAGCTGAAGGGGGTAGGAGAGTTTCAGTGGGGGGAAATAAATGGGATTAAATCTGGAGTATCTGAGAGAGTTAGAGCAAAGGAAGGGGTAGCAGTAATGTTAAATGATCAGTTATGGAAGGAGAAAAGAGAATATGAATGTGTAAATTCAAGAATTATGTGGATTAAAGTAAAGGTTGGATGCGAGAAGTGGGTCATAATAAGCGTGTATGCACCTGGAGAAGAGAGGAATGCAGAGGAGAGAGAGAGATTTTGGGAGATGTTAAGTGAATGTATAGGAGCCTTTGAACCAAGTGAGAGAGTAATTGTGGTAGGGGACTTGAATGCTAAAGTAGGAGAAACTTTTAGAGAGGGTGTGGTAGGTAAGTTTGGGGTGCCAGGTGTAAATGATAATGGGAGCCCTTTGATTGAACTTTGTATAGAAAGGGGTTTAGTTATAGGTAATACATATTTTAAGAAAAAGAGGATAAATAAGTATACACGATATGATGTAGGGCGAAATGACAGTAGTTTGTTGGATTATGTATTGGTAGATAAAAGACTGTTGAGTAGACTTCAGGATGTACATGTTTATAGAGGGGCCACAGATATATCAGATCACTTTCTAGTTGTAGCTACACTGAGAGTAAAAGGTAGATGGGATACAAGGAGAATAGAAGCATCAGGGAAGAGAGAGGTGAAGGTTTATAAACTAAAAGAGGAGGCAGTTAGGGTAAGATATAAACAGCTATTGGAGGATAGATGGGCTAATGAGAGCATAGGCAATGGGGTCGAAGAGGTATGGGGTAGGTTTAAAAATGTAGTGTTAGAGTGTTCAGCAGAAGTTTGTGGTTACAGGAAAGTGGGTGCAGGAGGGAAGAGGAGCGATTGGTGGAATGATGATGTAAAGAGAGTAGTAAGGGAGAAAAAGTTAGCATATGAGAAGTTTTTACAAAGTAGAAGTGATGCAAGGAGGGAAGAGTATATGGAGAAAAAGAGAGAAGTTAAGAGAGTGGTGAAGCAATGTAAAAAGAGAGCAAATGAGAGAGTGGGTGAGATGTTATCAACAAATTTTGTTGAAAATAAGAAAAAGTTTTGGAGTGAGATTAACAAGTTAAGAAAGCCTAGAGAACAAATGGATTTGTCAGTTAAAAATAGGAGAGGAGAGTTATTAAATGGAGAGTTAGAGGTATTGGGAAGATGGAAGGAATATTTTGAGGAATTGTTAAATGTTGATGAAGATAGGGAAGCTGTGATTTCGTGTATAGGGCAAGGAGGAATAACATCTTGTAGGAGTGAGGAAGAGCCAGTTGTGAGTGTGGGGGAAGTTCGTGAGGCAGTAGGTAAAATGAAAGGGGGTAAGGCAGCCGGGATTGATGGGATAAAGATAGAAATGTTAAAAGCAGGTGGGGATATAGTTTTGGAGTGGTTGGTGCAATTATTTAATAAATGTATGGAAGAGGGTAAGGTACCTAGGGATTGGCAGAGAGCATGCATAGTTCCTTTGTATAAAGGCAAAGGGGATAAAAGAGAGTGCAAAAATTATAGGGGGATAAGTCTGTTGAGTGTACCTGGTAAAGTGTATGGTAGAGTTATAATTGAAAGAATTAAGAGTAAGACGGAGAATATGATAGCAGATGAACAAGGAGGCTTTAGGAAAGGTAGGGGGTGTGTGGACCAGGTGTTTACAGTGAAACATATAAGTGAACAGTATTTAGATAAGGCTAAAGAGGTCTTTGTGGCATTTATGGATTTGGAAAAGGCGTATGACAGGGTGGATAGGGGGGCAATGTGGCAGATGTTGCAAGTGTATGGTGTAGGAGGTAGGTTACTGAAAGCAGTGAAGAGTTTTTACGAGGATAGTGAGGCTCAAGTTAGAGTATGTAGGAAAGAGGGAAATTTTTTCCCAGTAAAAGTAGGCCTTAGACAAGGATGTGTGATGTCACCGTGGTTGTTTAATATATTTATAGATGGGGTTGTAAGAGAAGTAAATGCGAGGGTCTTGGCAAGAGGCGTGGAGTTAAAAGATAAAGAATCACACACAAAGTGGGAGTTGTCACAGCTGCTCTTTGCTGATGACACTGTGCTCTTGGGAGATTCTGAAGAGAAGTTGCAGAGATTGGTGGATGAATTTGGTAGGGTGTGCAAAAGAAGAAAATTAAAGGTGAATACAGGAAAGAGTAAGGTTATGAGGATAACAAAAAGATTAGGTGATGAAAGATTGAATATCAGATTGGAGGGAGAGAGTATGGAGGAGGTGAACGTATTCAGATATTTGGGAGTGGACGTGTCAGCGGATGGGTCTATGAAAGATGAGGTGAATCATAGAATTGATGAGGGAAAAAGAGTGAGTGGTGCACTTAGGAGTCTGTGGAGACAAAGAACTTTGTCCTTGGAGGCAAAGAGGGGAATGTATGAGAGTATAGTTTTACCAACGCTCTTATATGGGTGTGAAGCGTGGGTGATGAATGTTGCAGCGAGGAGAAGGCTGGAGGCAGTGGAGATGTCATGTCTGAGGGCAATGTGTGGTGTGAATATAATGCAGAGAATTCGTAGTTTGGAAGTTAGGAGGAGGTGCGGGATTACCAAAACTGTTGTCCAGAGGGCTGAGGAAGGGTTGTTGAGGTGGTTCGGACATGTAGAGAGAATGGAGCGAAACAGAATGACTTCAAGAGTGTATCAGTCTGTAGTGGAAGGAAGGCGGGGTAGGGGTCGGCCTAGGAAGGGTTGGAGGGAGGGGGTAAAGGAGGTTTTGTGTGCGAGGGGCTTGGACTTCCAGCAGGCATGCGTGAGCGTGTTTGATAGGAGTGAATGGAGACAAATGGTTTTTAATACTTGACGTGCTGTTGGAGTGTGAGCAAAGTAACATTTATGAAGGGATTCAGGGAATCCGGCAGGCCGGACTTGAGTCCTGGAGATGGGAAGTACAGTGCCTGCACCATTCGTGTTTTTTAACGAACCGGCCGTATCCCACCGAGGCAAGGTGACTTAAAAAGAACAAAAGTTTTTCTTTTTAGATTTAGTAATGTATACAGCAGGAGGAGTCACTAGCCTCTTGCTCCCGGCATTTTAGTCGCCTCTTACGACAACGACACTCATGGTCATACGAAGGAAGACTTCTGTTCCCATGGAGATTCGTATTTTAAGTTCTTCATTCTAACCAGACTTGTGCTACAGTTATCGTCACTTAAAATACATGTTGAGCGCCTCTGACCAACGGCTTCTATTGAAATTCTTTTGCAATCACTTTCTAATACAAGTTTTCCTTGTAGCTTTGTATCATCAGCCAGTTGGGATGTTTTTAGTTAGTTCATGTTGGTTTGCCAGGACTGGTCCTGGCCCGGGTCTTGTGTGTGGTGACCCAGCCGTGGCTCCCGAAGTTGATGCAAGTGATGTACCATTTACATCCCTATGGCAGGGGCACATTTGTGAGCGAGCAATCATTGAGTTGTGTTTGCAGGAGTCTAGACTCAGCTCCTGGCCCAGCCTCCTAGGCTACTTTGATCGGCATCACTTATTTCTGGTTTCCTGGGCCTCAGTATATCTGCTCTTGAAGTTCTGTTCTGAGTTAGGCAAATATTTTTATTAGTGGGTTTGGGTTTGAGAAGGACATGCCTAGTACGGGCCAGTAGGCCTGCTGCAGTGTTCCTCTATTCTTACGTTCTTGTGTGGAAAAATACATTTATGTACAGATTAGGACAGTTATTAAAGGAAATGTTTCACCACGAGTCGCTTCTTCAGTCTAATACATAGATAACTAAGACACGAGTATATACATAGTGGCAGGAGTCGAATGGAAGGTCCCGTGGGTGGTAGTAGTGGTAGTAGCAGTAGTAGTGGTGGTAGTAGTAGCAGCGGTAGTAGTAGCAGCAGTAGTAGTGGTAGTAGCAGCAGTAGTAGTGGTAGTAGCAGCAGTAGTAGTGGTAGTAGCAGCAGTAGTAGTGGTAGTGGTAGCAGTAGTGGTAGTGGTAGCAGTAGTGGTAGTGGTAGCAGTAGTGGTAGCAGTAGTGGTAGCAGTAGTGGTAGTGGTAGCAGTAGTGGTAGCAGTAGTGGTAGTGGTAGCAGTAGTGGTAGCAGTAGTGGTAGTGGTAGCAGTAGTGGTAGTGGTAGCAGTAGTGGTAGTGGTAGCAGTAGTGGTAGCAGTAGTGGTAGCAGTAATAGTAGTGGTAGTAGCAGTAGTAGTAGTGGTAGTAGTAGCAGCAGTAGTGGTAGTAGCAGCAGTAGTGGTAGTAGCAGCAGCAGTAGTGGTAGTAGCAGTAGCAGCAGCAGCAGTAGTGGTAGCAGCAGCAGTAGTAGTAGTGGTAGTAGTAGCAGTGGTAGCGGTAGTAGTAGTAGTAGTGACAGTAGCAGCAGCAGTATAATTGTGGTGAGACGGGTTGGGTTGGAGGACTTGTCAACATCATGTTACAGTTGCCACCAGAATGGGTAACATACTGTTGATTAGTAATCATGGTTTGCGTCCACCACTGCCTCATTCATGTCATTCCAGTTTTCAACCATCCTGACACTTAAAAAAGATAATTCCTTATATCTCCATGGCTCGTCATGTGTTTTCAGCTTCCACCTGTATCCCTCTGATCCTGGTCCTCTTAATTCAGTGTAGCCTAATCTGCCCTAACAATTCCCTTTAAGATTTTGTATGCTCTAATCATATCTCCCTTTGTCCTCTCCGCAAAGGTCGTCAGGATCAGTTTCTTCAACTGCTCCTCATGCTCCATTCATCTCGGCTCCAGTGCTATTTTGGTTGCAAACTTTGAACCTTTTCGAGCATTTTCACACGTGTACTCACCTAATTGTAGCTGCAGGGGCCGAGACTCAGCTCCTGGCCCTGTGTGTGTACACCTAGTGATTACAGGAGTCGAGTCACAGCTCCTGGCCTTACCTTGTTTCGTTTTTAGTAAACTGTGGTATTTCTTCCAACTTCTGTACATCCTACCACTCCGAGACTGTGTTTTTACTAGCATCTCTGCGACCTGGTCCTCACATCATTTACCTGAAGATTGAGACACTTATGCAACATATGGGAATCTTTGTGGCGAAACGTTTCCTCAATAAAGATTCCCATATGTTGCATAAGTGTCTCAATCTTCAACTTGTCGGTTTTCAAAACCATTCATCGCACGTCATTTACCTGCCATCGACGTTCTCTGGCTTCCTTTCTTGCCTTCTAAAGATATTGTATCCCTATCCACCATCTGCTGCCAGAGTATGTCACGTCACAATGTTCCTCTGGTCCTTCTGGGGTTGTTGAAGAATTACACATGTGCAACGTCTGGGTATCTTTATTTGTAGACGTTTCGCCAACCAGTGGTTTTATCAATACAATAAAAGGGCATAATGTGAAGACCGTAACACTGTTTTCAGATAATGAGGCAGTCAGTCCCTCATCTTTGAAGCTGGTGAAGAGCACCGCAGCATTGAAGAATCTAAAGCACAGGCATGAAGATTGGCGCTTATATACCGGAGTCAGATGAAGGACGTGCAGCAGTCGAAGGCATTGTCACTGGTAGGCGGGATTCCCCAGTGGAAGTAGGTCATACCCAAGGGACGGGCCAGGAGTAAGCAAGAAGGTTGTGGAGTTGTCCTCTGTACCAAGATTCCTTGATATTGCAATGGGTTGTTAATGTAAGTTTCTCGAGTCCTCGTAGTTCATCTCCCTCACACATGGCCTCCTCATACCCCTCGCAGCAACTATTTTACCTGCTCCATTTGGTACAGGTTCCAAGCAGGCGCTGCATACTCAAGAGATGAAACTAACGTATGTGTATAATGTCCGAATTGATTCTTTGTTTCCCAAAAAAGCAGTTTTTTGATTATTTAATTCCGTCTTATCTCGGACCCTCTGTCCTATCTGGTTCTCTCTCTCATTAGTTTCACATCGGTGAACAGTGGAATTTAGGAGTCGGTCCCCACCGGAAGGTCATTTGTGATTATCAAGAACATAATTGTTGTTCTTGATATGCGAGGACCTTCATTATTATCCCTACTTGTTCTTACAGTTAGTGTTTGTACGTATGCACGCACGCATGTACTCAGTTATTCAAGGTTGCGGGGGTCGAGTCGCAGCTCCCTCTTGAATATAACTGGGTTTTACCAGTTCCTTGCTGTGTGTGTGTGTGTGTGTGTGTGTGTGTGTGTGTGTGTGTGTGTGTGTGTGTACTCAGATGTGGTTGCAAGGATCGAGTCATAGCTCCTTGCCCCGCCTCTTCACTGATCACTAGTAGGTCACTCCCTGCTCAGTGAGCTTTAACATACCTTTTCGTAAACCAGAGAGAGAGAGAGAGAGAGAGAGAGAGAGAGAGAGCTTGCTAGCTAACTTAACGAAATGATGTATAACTTTCGAGTTATGTCAATCCTTGGGGTCTTATGCTGAGGTATTAATGACGCCGTCGACAGCTAAGTAGCGATGCTTACACTTACGTCTAACTCCTCTCGGCACTTTCATTTCCCCCCGAGATGCCACAAGATGCTTGGCACCTGCAAGTCCAGTAAAACAAGGTATTTCTTTGCTAGTGTTGACACTATGATGAAAATTACACATATCCAACATCTGGGTATCTTTAATGTACACGTTTCGTCACACAGTGGCTTTATCAATGCAAATTCTAGGACATAATTGGAAGACAGTAAAACTATATACAAAAGATGAGGTAATCAGTCCCTCAGCCTTTGAGTTGGTGTGAGGAGCACCGTGGTTGTGAAGCATCTGGAGCACAGACAAGAAGGCTGGCGCTTGTATACTGGCGTCAGGTGGAAAGGGGACGGGTAGCAGACGATGGCATAGTCACTGGTAGGCGGGATTCCTCAGTGGAAATAGGTCATACCCAAGGGACAGATTAGTAGAAGTGAAGAAGGTTGTGATGTCCTCTGAACCGAGATTCCATGATGCAATGTCTGACAAGTTGTACTTGAATGGTATACAATATCGATGTTGCATATGAGTCTAATTTTCATCGTGTCTGTATTGTAGACTATTGATGTTGGCATCGTGTTAAGAGGCAATTAACGGCTCGCTCTTTTTTTTTTTTTTTGTCACTTAAGGCCACCTGCCGCTCTCTTACCCTTCACGCCGAAAAAAAAAATATGTAATATATTAAGATCTGATATTTAAGTTTCTCCGCCACCTAGGGAAAAAAAATAATTTTTCGTCCTGGAACGAAGCCTTTGTTTGTAGTTACTTAAATGCCTTCCTAGAGAGCTGCACATAATTATTATTATTATTATTACTTATTATTATTATTACTGCTATTTATTATTATTATTATTATTATTATTATTATTACTGTTATTATTATTATTATTATTTTTAGTATTATATTTTCCTATTTTATGATTATTATTATTACCATCATCACCAGTCATTATTATCATCATCTCCATCTTCTTTTTTATCGTCTGCATCGTCTGCATTATCATCATCTTCACTTTTATCATCTTATCTGGGTCCTGGAGTCTATCCTGTGTGAACTGGTGGCGAGGACCCCTTCACACCAGCATCCAGGCCCTCTCCCTCTCCCCCACCACCCTCCCTTCAAGGGGGGGAATGGCGCTAATATGTCCAACTTTTCTCTTAAAATTAAAAAAAAGTACCCACACCAGTTGTCTGGTGACGTTTGGTGCCCTGGGACAGATGGCACTGGATCACCGCTGCTGTGGCACCGACACGGCGGAAGGGGAGGTGGGGGAGGGAGGTAAACACCGGACAAGGAAATTTCACCCTCACGACACGGGTTGAGAGCTGCAGCCCGACTTGTAAGATCAGGTCAGGTCAAGTGGGGTCGCACGAGGCATCGGGAATCTGTGGGGTGCGTGACCCCCCCCCCCGTCCCAAACACACACACCCTTCACTCCCAATTATGTCATTCCTCACCTCTTTGTCTCGTGTTTTGATGCACGAGAGAGACATAGGCAAGAAATAAAGGAGAGAAAGACAGGAATAACACACAGTAACAGTCACAAACACACGATCAGTCAGTATGATAACGGGATTAAGGACAAAGATCGCAACTTCATGG
This sequence comes from Cherax quadricarinatus, assembly GCF_038502225.1. Taxonomy (NCBI): domain Eukaryota; kingdom Metazoa; phylum Arthropoda; class Malacostraca; order Decapoda; family Parastacidae; genus Cherax; species Cherax quadricarinatus. The sequence continues at coordinate 48,048,635 of NC_091304.1, forward strand.
CCGTTGGGGGTTAACTGCTTGTATTACGCGTCATCTGCCACAGCATCTCACAGATGCAGCATTTCCCAGCAAACGCAGCACCTCCCAGCAGATACGGCGTCTCCCAGCCGACGCAGTATCTCCCAGCAGACGAAATATATCCCAGCACATACAGATGGAATTTCCCAGCAGACGAAGCGTCTAACCGCAGAGACGGTTGATATCTCCCATCCCACGCACCATCTCCCATCCCACGCACCATCTCCCATCCCACGCACCATCTCCCATCCCACGCACCATCTCCCATCCCACGCACCATCTCCCATCCCACGCACCATCTCCCATCACACACCATCTCCCACATGCACCATCTAGGGCTTTGCGAGGCTCAGCAAAATTCGGGCTGCCACAAGAGACCAAATACCCTCAAAACCCTTCGCTACTTGCTCTACTTAAAAGCAAACTACGGGAAACTACGCTCCGTACAGTCATGCTGTCAGCCCTGTCAGCGATACTGGAACACGTGATTGTCTAACGTCTCACACGACAGCAGATGACTTTGTAAATCAATACTTGAAGCTTAGGAGGTGTAATTCTCAAGTTACACAGCGTATTTACCTTCACCTAATTAGCTCAAACTTTAACAGAATGAAAAAAAAAAAATAAGCTATGCGCTTTGTTGACGGTGAACGCCGATATTTTTGGTAAGAACATAATGGAGGAACACTGCAGCAGGCCTACTGGCCCATACAAGGGAGAAAAATTGAATAAAATGTGGGTTCGATTCCCGGCTGGTCGCAATATCGTTATTTACTTAAAACCAGTTTGTCCTGTGGACGTATGTATGTTCATTCTCACGTTATGATAATATGAAAAATCACGAAAGCACTTCGATTTTTATTTTTTTCAAATTGCTTGTTTGATATCACCTGTTTACTCTGATATACTACTAAGGTTATACCATATATATATATATATATATATATATATATATATATATATATATATATATATATATATATATATGCATGCATGCAAAACAACTGGACAAGATTCCAATGCTCTATTCATGTGAGAGATTTTAACCATCCAATTGATTTTCAAAAAGTTGAGAACGTTGTATCAAGCAAGTTCATAGTCGACAGGAATATAATTGAATCTTGTTTCATAAAAAGCGGTTTTGACAATAATATGAATATTTCCTTTGGTTTATATAAATTAGATCCATTTATAATTAATAGAATTTGGGAAGAATTTAATAATACATTGGACAAATAATAATTTTAAAATTCTTATTTCTTGGATAGAATAGTTTGTTGGTGGGTTGTGTGAAGGACCTGTCTAGTTGGGCCGTCGGGCCTGCTGCAGTGTTCCCTTTCTTATGAGTCGCGCTTCAGGTGTTCCTTTGTTGTGGGATCTGATAGTGAGGTGTGGGCTAGACCCTTTATATACCTTCCTTTTGATGCTTTACTTTCATTGTTCCTTGATAATGTGAGTAGTCACGAAAGCGCTTGGAATTTCACTATTCTTTCACAGTGGTTGTTTTGCATATTCTGAAATCACCTGTTTACCGTGATCTTATTGCATATAATAAATAAATATATATATATATATATATATATATATATATATATATATATATATATATATATATATATATATATATATATATATATATATATATTATATAGCCGGACTTGAGTCCTGGAAATGGGAAGTACAATGCCTGCACTTTAAAGGAGGGGTTCGGGATATTAGCAGTTTGGAGGGATATGTTGTGTATCTTTATACGTATATGCTTCTAAACTGTTGTGTTCTGAGCACCTCTGCAAAAGCAGTGAATATGTGTGAGGTGAAAGAGTTGAATGATGATGAAAATATTTTCTTTTGGGGGATTTTCTTTCTTTTTTGGATCACCCTGCCTCGGTGGGAGACGGCCGACTTGTTGAATATATATATATATATATATATATATATATATATATATATATATATATATATATATATATATATATATATATATATATATATATAATGTCACACCTCTGAGGGCGAGTGATGCATTTCGAGGACGTGATATTGAGTGGAAAACATTCCGAAAAACCTGATGCTGAGCGTTACTTTCTGAAAACGCGGTGTTGGGTGACATATTCTAAGGTTTATTAAAAGCTCTTCCATAAATTTTACGATCCTGTTCATTACTCATTTTTTCCATTAATTCTTCCGACACCATTGTCAGGTTAATGGGGTACTAATTGAAAACACGTGTTTGTCTCCTTTCTTGAATACCGGGAGGGCTACTTGTTAAGACTTTGTTGTTGGTGGTACGTCTGTCCTGGATAATTTCTTTATATTCAGCGTCTCCAGGTATTTTAACGTGTCAAGGCTGCAAATTTCTCTAATATTTACTGAATCGGTTTTAAGCCCTACAGAGAAATTTTGTATTATCTGTGAAAGCTGAATTGAAAACTGAGTACAAGTCACTGTATTTCTTTCTGCAGTTGTAAGCAGTTGAAAGATCGTACTCTAGCTTTCATATTTATTACTCTTGGCCTTAATATATTTGAAGAATTCTCCAATGTTTTGAATTCTGATACACCATTTTTTTCATCTCTCCTACTTTCTGTAATCGTTTGTAGTACGTTCCTTAAGGCGACGCATCAAATCGAAGATTACTGCTCTGTAGCTGAGAATCAGAGGATTAAGACACTTGAATATGTTTCAGTTCTCTTTAATAAATGTCCTGAACTGTACACAAGCGTCCGTATCCACAGCTTGTCGGCATCGCCACATCATTTACAACCAGTTGGGTATCAACATCAGCACTGCCTTTGATATCGAAGTTTGTGTACATTTAAAATCGGACGAAACGTTACTTGCTGTTACCTTATTCGTCAATCCACCTCGTCTATTGGGTTGCAATGTATCGTGTTGCAAAAGGAGACACAAATGCAGTATAATGCGATCCTATATTGATTGTTTCGCCCACACAGTGGGCCTTATCAAGTCACAAACTGTGACTTGATAAAGCCCACTGTGTGACTCACGAAATCGTAATAAGATTGTAAACAAACCGTACCATTTCGTTATACCGAGCTGTGTACTGCTTTTAATTCTGCGACGTTCACATACAGACTTAATTTCCACCTTGTCATTTCAACGAATATACATTTAGTAATAATGGGAGAATTACTGACAAAATTCCAGGTAAATGGTCACAGATGCAACTAATGTGACATTTTTATTGAGGCAACGTTTCGCTCTCCACTATGTCAAGCTGTTACGTTGCCTCAAGAAAAATGTCACAATTGCACCTGTGACCATTTGCCATTTATCAGCATCCACATAATCATAAGATTCACAGTTCTGTTCCTGCCTGTTAACTGCTAACAATCCAATTTTCTGCGAGTCGGAGTTGTGATAAATGGTTTGAAAACCGACAAGTTGAAGATTGAGACACTTGTGCAACGTATGGGAATCTTTGTTTGGGAAACTTTAAGCCACACAGTGGCTTCTTCAGTCCAATACAAAGCAAAGAGGGGTAAGGAGAGGAGGAGTTTGAGGTAATCAGTCCCTCAGCCTGGAAACGATGTGTTTGGTCCATCACTCGTGTAGAAAGTCTGAGTTGTCATCCTTATGACAAGTTCTTCTGACAGGTTTTCTCATCGTATTCACGAAAAGCGCTAAACCAGTAAAGATAACTCTGTGATACCCGCTTCAAAGAGATGACTGGTATGTCTGTGCATTACACAAATAACCCGCACATAGAGAGGTGTTTACGACGACGTTTCAGCCCGACTTGCTCCAAGTCAGACCGAAAGGTATAACAATAGCTGAAAATTCTGAGCATGTACACCTTGCAGTTCGTCCTCGTTTGTACTGATCTAGGTAAGGCTTTTTTTTTTTTTTTAGTGCTTGAGGTTTTGCCATCGGTCGGCCAAGACTCAAGTCTTCTGGAATAGTTATTAGAGATTTGTGGCAGGACTGCTGGGAAATATTACTTGGGATGAGAGGTTACCTGTGTTTTAACCTTCTTTTAGGTGGCCACCCAGGTACGGTATGACAGGTTGCCCGGTTATCTCGCTCTCTCTCGCTCTCACAACCTTTCTTGAATAGGAATTACCTGGAGGTTGTTCCGGGGATCAACGCCCCCGCGGCCCGGTCCATGACCAGGCCTCCCGATGGATCAGGGCCTGATCCATCGGGAGGCCGCACGCAGTCCAACATACGAGCCACAGCCCGGCTGATCCGGCACTGACTTTAGGTATCTGTCCAGCTCTCTCTTGAAGGCAGCCAGAGGTTTATTGGCAATTCCCCTAATGCTTGATGGGAGGCTGTTGAACAGTCTTGGGCCCCGGACACTTATTCACAATTTTAAAGAGAGAGAGCTAGCCAAACAGTCTTTTAGACTAATGCATTAGTTCATCAAAATTCCTGAGGGGGGTAAGAATGCAGTACACGCCAGAAGGAGATTAAAAACCACAGTCCGAGTGAGCTGAGGCACGTCAACTGACTAGCGACTATTCCTTTCATGTCTCCTCCCGTTTTCTGCTTCTTTCCCCGTCCTATAAACACCTCCCCGGTTTCCAGATCTAAATAGAAAAAAAGAAAGTTTTTCTTTTTTACATGTTTTAGTTTATACATGAGAAGGGGTCACTAGCACCCCCCCCCCTTTTTTTTCTTTCACTTTCCCCACCTTCTGTTCAGTTATTTACATTACTTCCTTCATTTACCTTACCTGGGGTTATAATTCACTACATTTAATAACATCTTTCGTCACACTCTGATAATGTGTTCTTAATGCCTCGCACATTTTCTTCTCTACCATTATTGATTTTCTTTGTCATCGTTCTTTATTCTTTGTATTTTGTCTCTAACATTTACGTTACTTAAAAGAAATTTTGTTCTATCTTTCTCTTGTTTATTATTTATTTACATTTTTCCACAGCTTCGCAGTTTCGGTTTAATTCTTCATTATTTCGTCCCACATTTCTCTGTTTTTGGGAATAAATTTAGTTCTGTTTTCATAGGTTTAAAAGAATTTGTATTATTTATATCTGTCCTTCGAAATATTTTGATCCAGTTAGTTTTTCTACAATTCGGATTGGAAGCATTATATTTTCTCCTCTTATAGTCTACGTGTGTGTGTGTGTGTGTGTGTGTGTGTGTGTGTGTGTGTGTGTGTGTGTGGTGTGTGTGTGTGTGTGTGTGTGTGTGTGTGTGTGTGTGTGGTGTGTGTGTGTGTGTGTGTGTGTGTGTGTGTGTGTGTGTGTGTGTGTACATCTCTCCTGTCCTCCAGTGTCGTCAGGTTGATTTCCCTTAACCTCTCCTCGTAGGACATACCTCTTAGCTCTGGGACTAGTCTTGTTGCAAACCTTTGCACTTTCTCTAGTTTCTTCACGTGCTTGGCTAGGTGTGGGTTCCAAACTGGTGCCGCATACTCCAATATGGGCCTAACATACACGGTGTACAGGGTCCTGAATGATTCCTTATTAAGATGTCGGAATGCTGTTCTGAGGTTTGCTAGGCGCCCATATGCTGCAGCAGTTATTTGGTTGATGTGCGCTTCAGGAGATGTGCCTGGTGTTATACTCACCCCAAGATCTTTTTCCTTGAGTGAGGTTTGTAGTCTCTGACCCCCTAGACTGTACTCCGTCTGCGGCCTTCTTTGCCCTTCCCCAATCTTCATGACTTTGCACTTGGTGGGATTGAACTCCAGGAGACAATTGCTGGACCAGGTCTGCAGCCTGTCCAGATCCCTTTGTAGTTCTGCCTGGTCTTCGATCGAATGAATTCTTCTCATCAACTTCACGTCATCTGCAAACAGGTACACCTCAGAGTCTATTCCTTCCGTCATGTCGTTCACAAATACCAGAAACAGCACTGGTCCTAGGACTGACCCCTGCGGGACCCCGCTGGTCACAGGTGCCCACTCTGACACCTCGCCACGTACCATGACTCGCTGCTGTCTTCCTGACAAGTATTCCCTGATCCATTGTAGTGCCTTCCCTGTTATCCCTGCTTGGTCCTCCAGTTTTTGCACCAATCTCTTGTGTGGAACTGTGTCAAACGCCTTCTTGCAGTCCAAGAAAATGCAATCCACCCACCCCTCTCTCTCTTGTCTTACTGCTGTCACCATGTCATAGAACTCCAGTAGGTTTGTGACACAGGATTTCCCGTCCCTGAAACCATGTTGGCTGCTGTTGATGAGATCATTCCTTTCTAGGTGTTCCACCACTCTTCTCCTGATAATCTTCTCCATGATTTTGCATACTATACATGTCAGTGACACTGGTCTGTAGTTTAATGCTTCATGTCTGTCTGTGTGTGTGTGTGTGTGTGTGTGTGTGTGTGTGTGTGTGCACGTGCACTCATTCTTAATTAACTATTTTTTTATTTTTTTTAATCCTGACTTTTATGTATGATAATTGACAACTTCTCCAGAGTTCATCAGAATTACTGTCAGCTCGACTTTTCAACACATTACCTCTCATCCAAACGAATCCTCTTTGGTAATACAAAATTCAGTCAACATCGAAGTAATCCACGTATTTAGTCTTCCTGCTTATTAAGGAACATTGTTGCGCCATCAACATTTCATCCAATACCTGGAACATCCCTGACTGACAGTGTTGTGTAACATTCCCGTCTCCCCTCCACCGGCTGACACCTTTTTTGTTGTTGAAGGCTGGAACGTAGATACTAAGACCCCTTCATGCTCCTTCAGTCAGCTGACTAGTGTGGTCCTGACTACCAGGTCTTACCTGAGCGGTGGACCAGAGTGGCGTCTCAGTGTTAGTAAATTAACAAATTTGTGCCTACACTCCTGAATGTATAATAAATCCTTCTGTTGCATAAGAATTTATAATTTATTGTACAGAAAAAATTCTTTTTTCGTAAATTGCCAAATTATCACCTAAACACTAATAACAATCCAGACCATAATAGGATACACCAGTATGAAAGTTTGAAGCTGATCCAAAGCAGCATTCTCAAGATACCGGATGTAAACTACAGCTCTGTTTGCATGTATAAAAGTTGCTAATTGTCAGTTTCTTTTATCAGTTTGCATATATCTTAAAACATCTTAGATGTGTGTTCTTAATTTCTTTCAGTAAATTTTTATGGTGCTAGGACTCTACTTGGCCCTTGGATGAAGAAAAAATATCCACTGACCTATAAAAGTATTCCAAGTCGAGGGATACCTGACAAATTATAATAATTAGTGTCAATTTCACAGTGTTTTCAGTCATATAATTCCCCTTCTTTTTCCTACCCGAGTTTTTACATTATTTAATTTCCCCCCTTCTCCCTTTCTTCTTTCTTTTTTATTATTTCCCTTTCACATTTTTCTCTCCCGTACTCGGCGTTACCACTGCCTTCCCACCACGTTGTCTTTCCTCCTTTCATTCCTTCTTGCCTACTCCCAAGATTCCTTTTTGTACATCTTCAATAATTTCCATACATTAATCCACTCTTTCCATTCACCTTCCCTTTCTCTACGTCAACGTCAAATACTTTCCCCACTTCCCAAACACCATCCCTCTGTCCCACAGACACCATCCCCCTGTCCCACAAACACCCGTTACCCCTCCCCTCTCCCGTTCCTCCTCACCAACCCGGCACTAACCAACCCAGTATTTACCTGACAGGAGGAGCCTTCACGAACTCAATAAACAAAGTTTATCAGCATTACCTTGTGTCCGACTTGCTGGGTGCTGGCACTCGGGTATCTCCATAACAGGCGTCTCCCTATGGTTGATACCTACCTGGCCAGCCTCGGGTAATTACAGGTGTGTAGGGAAGACTTTCTTCTCGCCGGGGTCACTTGCACAGAGGTAGAGATAGGTTGCTTGTGATGTGGTTTGTGAGAGGGCGCTCAGATGAGTGGTAGGAAAAGAGGGTGCTCATATGAGTTGGTGGGAGAAAATTCTCGGAAGAGTTGGGAAAACACAAGATAGAGAGGGAGGAGAGAATGAAGGGTGGATGAAAGAATGGGGAAAGGTGTCCAGAAAAAGATGGAGACAAGGGAGGGTAACCAGATAAGAAGGAGAGTGGGCTAAAGGAAAGGAAGGGCAGACAAAAGAGAGGCAGGGTGGATAAAAGAGAGCGATAGATCCTTACCTGTAAACACAGTAACGTCTTAAATACGTATGTCATGCAACACTAGACGGCAGCCGGGTGAGGACAGCAAGGGAAAAAAATGGCATGTGAAGGAAAAGGAATGTACAAAAGGGAAAGCCGAAGTAGGTGGAATAAGCCAAGTTTCATTCAAGAAATCATAGAGTCCGCATTAAAGTCAGCAGTCATAGTGAAAGTATTAGGGAGTCGAGAAACGAGGACAAAAATGAGTCTTACGGACCCTCTGAAAATGAGACTACCAGTCCAAAACTGTTGGTTTGTCAACGAGATAATGCAAGTCTCATGAGGTATGCCAGGTGGGGTTGCAAGTCATGTATGGCTGATACAACACAAAGGCGGTCTACAACAGTCCCCCGAGATCGAAAACGATGGCAAGTGGTCAACCAAAAAACACAATTACTGTTAGATTTAAAATAGTCTGTTGGTCACCAACGTAGGCAGACAAGTTTGCCAGCGATCAAGAATACCCCAAGACAGACAATCGGCATGGAAGCCTCACCTCAGGATTGGCTGTGTGGGTAGAGTCCTCCAAACCAGTTGTATGAGAGTGAAAACGCTTTAGGATCGAACCTAGGACTCCGACAAGGATGATGTGAGGGGGTGGACCCGACTGTAGTGCCGGTAAGCATGAAGTAAAACATCACGTCTCCAGAAGCAGAGATAACCTCTTGGAGATTCAAGAAGCAAACATCTGTGGAACTACGTAGCCTTCCAGACGTACCCCTAGTAACCTTTAAACCACATTATAGATCAGCTATAAATATCTGATGATTCCAAGGACCACAAGAAACTACATTATATTAGCATTGTTAGTGACATTTACAAGACTTCCGCGTCTTAGTTAAACGAATATAGTGAACAGGTTCAGATGTTAAGAGCAGTGCTATCAGCATTAGACGCAACTAATTAACTAGACGCAACTAATTAACTAGACGTAACTAATTAACTAGACGTAACTAATTACATTGCCTGGAAACTGTTACCAAGCTTTCCACACCAGGCTTTCCTAAGTAAATTGATATAAGACGCACTTGTAACACTTCTTCAGTCGGATACAGGTGAATGAATCACTGGAACAGTTCAAGTAGTATTGATGTGGTCAGTCCGTCACCATCGGTGAGAGGTAGTGAGTCCCTCATGCCTAAAGCATAGGCATACGGTAAAGTTTTATATACTAGAGTAGACGTGAGATGAAGCAGGTGGAGTTGATGTCACAAATGAGCGGGGCCCAGCAGTGGAAGCAGACCATACTAAACAGTTGTTAAGCAAAGGATTAAAAAGATGCTTACTTGTCTGACATAGCAACACCATGGCATCTCGGAACAGTTGAAGTCTTCTGCCATTTCTTCTATTGATATCAGTGCCGCATTCTCCTGTATCCGACTGAGGAGGCCAGTTGTAGAGGCGGAACTTTTCACCAATAAATCTACCCTGGCGTTGCAAATGGGTCTTATTTATCGATGTTAAATTAATATCTTTATTTTTACAAGTACATGTACAAGGTATACAGACCATAGCTGACATCAGTGACATACTACTATATAGAAAGCCGTTTGTTATACTCAAATTAGATCAATTTTGTCCCAGGATGCGACCCACACCAGTCGACTTACACCCAGGTACACATTTTATACTGATGGGTAAACAGGGACAGCAGGTGTCTTATGGAAACGCGTCCCTAATTTTTTCCCAGCCGTACCGGAGATTCGAACTCCGGACCTCACTGTGTGAGGTGAGTGCTCTAGCGATCGAGCCATGGTATTGTATATCATTAATTATGAGTTAAGTAAATTGTCAGGACCTGCTATTACACTTTCCACACCAGACGCTTCTGAATATATTATCAGGAAATAATAATGTTAGGATCATGGAAAGCTTTAAACCCGTAAGGGTCATACACACGAGGTGAGGTGTATGTCCCTCTGTGTATACGTGCTGAGAACTTACTCGTCCTATGGGTTTAGCGTTCCCCATGAAAATAATGAACTTACGTACTTTAATCCTAACTCTGCCCCTCAAGGGAGGTTCCTTGACGCTGGTCAGGGGCTTTTGATCTGAGGAACTGGATCTGTGCTCCACTTCCCTGAATTAAGCCTTTATGCATTCCGTCCCCCCCCCCTCCCACACACACACACAGGCGCTGTATAATTCCTTCGGGCTTAGCGCTTTTTCATGATTATAATTCTTATTCTAGGGATTAAAATATCCTTGATTGATAACATGCATTAATGAACCTCGTGTAGTCGATAGGTTTTAAACCCCCATTAACCAAACAGCGCCTGCGAGGTAGGAGATAATCAGGTTTGAGCCAAAGAAGAGAAGGATAGATCCAACTCCTTGGATCAGTAGCCCAGAGGTTTAAACTGGGCAAAAATCCACAAATTATAACACGTGCACGAAGACACGTATTATTTGGCGTAGAGGGTTAGCGAGTCGGGTCACACTATACACAACCTTCATAACCACCCCTCATGACCCGGGGTCATAGGTCAAGATCAGTGTGGTAGAAGGGAAGTCAACCTTAACCACGTGAGTGCCCCTAAACTCCTCCATTAATCACACTACAATAACCAAAAGCGAGGGAATGGGAAGAAAGGGGAGGGGATGAAAAGGGAGAGGAGAGGAGAGAGAGAGAGAGAGAGAGAGAGAGAGACAATCATTGGCCGGGAAGAGATTATTATATACTCTGTAGTGAGACATTACAGGGTAAACACATAGTATAGCAGCCTGCTGTGTGACGTTACCAAGAGTTTCCAGTGAGAGTTCAAGGAGATTCAGAGAGAGAGAGAGAGGAGAGAGAATGAATCTTCGACTTGGTAGATCACTCAGCGTTCTTCGCAATAAAAATTAAATTCAAAATATACACGAGAACGCCCAATGTAAACAATAGTCTACACAACGTAAACTACCAGCAGTATCGCAACAGGCCAGACGTGTCACACCATACTAAATTATCTCTTATTAGTCAAAAAGCCCATTGTCAAAAGATTCACTAAAAGTTCCAAGAGGTCCCTACAGGCATCCAGGTAATTTATAATAACTACAATTTAAGCCAAAAGGTCAAAGCTGTGTCCAGTTACAATGTGCTCCACTGCCAACTGCGTGCCAGAAGCCACAAAGAGAAGAACGTTAGGTTCACGCACTCTCACTCAATAATGTTATGTTAAATTGGGTTAGGTTACGGAAGTTTAGGTTGGGTTAGATCATTTTTCATGAACGACATTTTCTGAATAATTATCCAGCAATAATGAAATTAAAAAGTTACCTTTTAGTTGGGTGTTCATTGTACCGAAATTCCGCATGCATTTTAACATGTACTGTAATATGTGTTTAGGAGGGGATGGGTTGTGAGTGGTGTGTGTCCGGTCACTGGTTAAGTGTCGATACCTGTTGAATTAAGGGGTAAAACGTCCTTGTCCTGTCGAACGTTAAGTAATTTCTTGCTGGTCTTTATTACTACTGACAACAGTGTTTCTTGATAAATGAGACACTTGTACAACATTTGGGTTTCTTTATTCTGGAAACGTTTCGCTAGCCAGTGGCTTCTTCAGTCCAATGCAGAGAACGGTGGAAGATGAGGAGTTTGAGGTAATCAGTCCCTCAGCCTGGAGTCGATGTGCTCCCAAACGTTGCATAAGTGTCTCATTTATCAACCTGTCGGTTTTCTAAATCATTAATTCACATTGGGTCTTGTAGAAAGAAGGAAGAGCAAGGAACCAGTTGATGCTGACTGCAAGTAGTGTTCAGCCACCCACCATTACCACGTCTGCTGAGAAACATACATATATACTCCCTACAGCCATATAAACTGTATTTATTTATAGACATGAAGTGATCAAGGTCCCAGGACCGAAACGTTTTCTAATAAATATGTTATAGTGTTTGCTTACGTGTCTTTCTAAACCAACTTGTCGGTATTTATTACCAAGGTTTATACCATAGACATGAAATGCCCAATGACCTGAGGAATATTTGTCAACTCGGGAGATAATTCCTGGGGCAAGCGATGGCAGGTTATATTTGTAATAAATACGCAAGTCTCTAGACAGCATGACGTTTTACTTGTAGTTAATGGGGGAATAAACTGAAAAAAAAAACTTACCGCTATGAGATGAACGTGAGGTTCCGGGAGAAAACTTTGGCTATGGAATGGCAATAATGAATCTTATATCATGCAAGCAAGGCAGGCACTGGGCAGTGACCACTAACCACCATCACTAACCATCGACCTCTCAGTGTCTGACATACAAAACTATGTTAACATTTACCTTTCAATGCCAAAATAAGAGATTCTTGGGAATAAACTCTACTCAAGAAGAGGAGAACGGCGCAAGGTAGATTATTAATCTCTGGGAGCTTAAAACGTATCTGATGAATATTTGCATAAGAATATATACTGCTCACAAGGACAGAAGAGCCGAAGGACTTTGATTTACAAAAAAAAAAAAATTGTACACATGAATATACATACGAACATAAACCTGGCACTCACAGAAAGGCACGTACACGCTCAGGTATACACAGGGGCCAGGAGCTTGGACTCGACCCTTGCAACCTCAACTAGGTGAGTACAGGCGTGGGGTCGAGTGTAGCTTTTTTATTTTTGTAAACCGATTCACCTTACGAAGTATTGGATCAGAAACTGGTTTAGCGCTTCCCCGATAATAATAATAATCATTAATAATAATAGATATAATAATAGTTATAATAAAAATAGCGACAATAATAATAGGCTGTTAATGGCGTACTGCAGATTATAGTACAGAAAATGCTCGTAGTGATTAAAGTTTAATTTTGGCAGTGTGTCGAGTTTTAAGATTTCAAAACCTGATCTCTCTCTATGACCGGAGATCCTCCCTTACGAATTCTTGCATACAAAATATGAATGTTCCTACCTACGGGAGAAGATCGAACTGTCAATACTTCTAAGTTCTTGCTTGTTCAAGGCGCTGGACAGGCACCTAAAGTCAGTACCTGACCAGACCAGGTGTCTGAGCAGGTGTATGTGAGTAGGTGGGTCAATTACTATTGTACATTGATTATTCATTCCCTTTACGAGTTCTGGACTTGCAACAGATGTGACTTGTGTGCAACAGGTTACCCTTGTCTGTTGACTTCTCCTCGCCTTTATGTATATAATTTACTCCAGAATCTATAGACCACTTGAACAGAGATCGATCAATCTCTTCTGATTCTCACTACGATCCGCTAAGATTCATTATACTTTCGGTATGATCTACGATTATGATATATATTATCTCATTGTGCAACATTATTTTGCATTATATAGAATCAATTCATGATATTTGTCTCTGTAGCATCTGACAGTCTTCTGTATTATCGTCTTGACAGTCTAATATTATGTATCAGACTGCATGTATGATGGAGTCGTCCTGCACATAGCATGATCCGAGCTGTCAGTGATATGTTATGTTGGTATAAACCTTGGTAATAAATACCGATAAATACCAATATGTCTTGTTGTAAGTAGGAGTCCGTTGCTAGTGTCATGACATTGAAATGTAAAGGTTAGGTTGACTCGTTGACAGGTCATCGACGTTGGCCTGTAAGAGCTTCAGCCCCGGCTCCACCCGCGGGCATAGCCACGATATAGAGATCACACTGATGGTCTAGACGTCAGACAGCCGTATGCTATCTACCTAATATACCATGGGCAGAGCAATTGTGTATTTCTCCAACGCCTCCCAAACGTTACTCATACACACCGTACAAAATCAGATGATGTCTCAGGTGCGTCTCACCAGGTGTCTCAGTGGGTGCGTCTCACCAGGTGTGTTTCAGTGGGTGCGTCTCACCAGGTGTTCAGTAAGCATGTGTCTTATGCATTTTAAACAAGTGTGCATTTGTACATTCAAATATGTCAGTTTATTAATTATAAACTTTGAAGATCTTTATTTCAAAAAAAAATATCTTATTATTAGCTGAGTTTTCTATATATATATATATATATATATATATATATATATATATATATATATATATATATATATATATATATATATATATATATATATATATGTCGTGCAGAATATGTAAAACTGGTCAATTAGCAAGAACTCATTTAAGATTAAGTCCTTTCTAAAATTTTCTCTTATACGTTTAAAGATATATTTTTTTCATTAATGTTAATGTAAAAATGCTTAATTTTGCACCAAAAGGATCTTAGAAAACTTACCTAACCTTATTATAACAAAAGCAATTTATTTTAGCCTAACCCAACTATATATATTTTAGATTTGTTTACAGTAATTTAATACTAAACAAACACAGTGAAATGTATTTTTTTCGCTAGGTTCAGAATGATTCTGGCGAAATTATTGCATACACAAATTTTCGCTTGTCCTATATGGCAAGATCAGCGTTGCTATTTAAGCCAAGATCGCAAGTTCTGCCTATTCGGCACGACATTTATATATATATATATATATATATATATATATATATATATATATATATATATATATATATATATAAATTTTTCCAACAAACCGGCCGTATCCCACCAAGGCAGGGTGGCCCAAAAAGAAAAACGAAAGTTTCTCTTTTTAAATTTAGTAATATATACAGGAGAAGGGGTTACTAGCCCCTTGCTCCTGGTATTTTAGTCGCCTCTTACAACAAACATGGCTTACGGAGGAAGAATTCTGTTACAGATTTTGGAACAGAACTTCTTCAGGCTGAGGGACTGACAACCTCAAATCTACGACTTCACGGGTGATGGACTGATTACATCGTCTTCACATCTCTACTGCTCCTGCCTACTTTCTGTACACGACTGAAGAAGCCTACTGTGTAGGCGAAACGTTTCGGAATAAAGTTGCCTAAATGTTGCCTATGTGTCTTACCTACCAAATTAAGCTTTAACTCGAGGTCACTTGCGTATACAGCCGTTACTCCACCACTACTCTGGTAGTTCCGTAATGAATAATAGGCCAGTAGGCCTACTTCCGTGTTCCTCCGTTGTTATTGGCAATGTTTCTGTAGCATGCGGCACCATCTGTAATGCCAACTGCAACTTTTACAGCTCCCGTCCCACCACCAGCAATCACACTGATAGATCCATATCTCGTCTTGCCACGCCAAAACCAGTATCAGTGTTCTCGGTAAAACCGCAGTGAGCAACTGTAGCTAAATTCACGAATGCGTGGCTGTGTTTGTATAAATTCTGTGCTCAACCACGGTTGTGTGGTTGTTACAGTAAAGAGAGCAGCCATCATCGACTGATGTCAGTATACTTCAACGTGAGCGACATTAACTGTTAGGTTTCGTACAGCCACTTCACACCATCAACAGCCACAGTCATTGACTGTACCGAGTTTAATTCTGTCCTTGAGAGACTAAATAATAACAATTACTCAGATATTGAAAATGAAGACAGTGCAAGCATCATATGCATTACTTGTGCACTCCCTTCTTTCTTCCTCTCTTGGTCCCGTCCCTGTGCCCCTCTCATATATATATATATATATATATATATATATATATATATATATATATATATATATATATATATATATACACAAAACAACCACTGTATATATATATATATATAACTATACAGTTCCTTGATTATATAATATACTGGCTCTCTCGTCTTCTTGTATTAGTGTCACTCGTGATATTTGTGTACACTAAATGTAATTTGATCGCTCTTTTTACATTGTTGTAACGTGAGCGATAACCAGTCATCCAGCGACAAAACGAAGCCTAGCGATAAAATGCGCTAAATGAATACGACCAATCAAAGTAGCCAGTGAGGTGTGCGCTGGCGTCCACGCCCCTCTGCCAACCAATGAGCGTCGTTCCCGGAAAAAAATAGTTAAATATTATACTATTATATTCAAATTAAGTGTTAAACTGTAAGAATGATACAGCTGCCTAAGAATTAAAACTTTAGGCTAATTTTCTCTAAGCTTAAGTTTGACGCTTTCAACACCTCATGTATCATTGGTATGAGAGTGCATGTATCATTGGTATGAGAGTGCATGTACCATTGGTATGAGAGTGCGTGTACCGTTGGTATGAGAGTGCGTGTACCGTTGGTATGATAGTGCGTGTACCGTTGGTATGAGTGCGTGTACCGTTGGTATGAGAGTGCGTGTACCGTTGGTATGAGAGTGCGTGTACCGTTGGTATGAGAGTGCGTGTACCGTTGGTATGAGAGTGCGTGTACCGTTGGTATGAGAGTGCGTGTACCGTTGGTATGAGAGTGCGTGTACCGTTGGTATGGGAGTGCGTGTACCACTGGTATGGGAGTGCGTGTACCACTGGTATGAGAGTGCATGTATCATTGGTATGAGTGCGTGTACCGTTAGTATGAGAGTGCGTGTACCGTTGGTATGAGAGTGCGTGTACCGTTGGTATGAGAGTGCGTGTACCGTTGGTATGAGAGTGCGTGTACCACTGGTATGAGAGTGCGTGTACCACTGGTATGAGAGTGCGTGTACCACTGGTATGAGAGTGCATGTACCACTGGAATGAGAGTGCGTGTACCACTGGTATGAGAGCGCATGCACCACTGGAATGAGAGTGCATGTAGCCATGTTATTTAGTGCCTTCATGGACCTGAAAGAAAATCTGAAATGTCATTTGATCTCCGATTTCAACATGGCTGACCTGATTACCATTCTGAGTGGTCTAACTTTCCAGTTGGCGGTACCCTTCAGGGGCAGTGCCTTGATTTCGCCTGAGGGACTCTTGGTTCATTAAGAAAGTGAAACTACCCTCCCATCTTGAAATGAAACCTTATGGCCTTCCCTTCCCTTCCCCAGGCGCTCTATAACACATCGATATAATAGTTATCCGTACCATGGTAGGTCGACCCCATTTTCTTTGTTTTGTTTTCTTTGTTTATTTCCTGAGGTCGCAGCGGCGCTGCGCAGCCTCCCAGGATTTCTATCAATCAATCAAATTTATTCTCTATAAGGATTACAATGCGGGGTTTACAGATTTTTGTCATTGTGTGGTTTACATGTAATAAAATACTAATTACAGAGGGGCCACTAGGACACCTAGCATGGCTAGGCATTTCGGGCAAATTTAGATTAATTCTTAACCCTCAATTATTACAAATTATGGAGTAAGTTGACTAAATACATGTACTAAGTGACTAAATACTAGTTTGTGAGTTTAGCAATGTGAATGCTTTTGTTTTGGCACAATACATAGTTTCTATAATGGAGTATCACAGGCAAACTTATGACTAGTTAGGAATCATTATTTTAAGATTAAGATTCGTATTTCTGTGTTTATAGTCAAATGGGTGAGTAAGTGTGAACCACCAGGTGGTTTTTATGTAGTTAGTTGACGGGGTGGATCAGGGAGATAAGATGTTTTCTATCGGTAATTTTGAAGGTGATGAATGTGTGTGCAGTTCTAGAGTTTTCAGGTAGGGTGTTGCAGATTTTAGGGCCTTTGACATACATTGAATTTTTGTGAAGGTTTAGTCGGACACGGGGAATGTCGTAGAGATGTTTGTGTCTTATGTTATGCCTGTGGGTCCTGTCACAACTATCAAGAAAGCGTTTTACTACTGTGCAATCTACATCTACATCCTGTAGATGTAGATTGCACAGTAGTAAGTGTGGATGTTTTGAACAGGGAGTAAGTTTAGATCTATGAAGAGTGGGGGTGTTGCCAGGGATGGGATTTAGTGATTATTCTTACTGCAGCTTTTTGTTGGGTTATTATTTGCTTTAGGTGTGTTGCTGCAGTTGATCCCCAAGCACAAATAGCATAGGTGAGGTATGGATAAATGAGTGAATGGTATAGTGCGAGAAGGGCAGTTTGCAGCACGTAGTATCGTATCTTGGAGAGGATCCCAACTGTTTTGGATACTTATTTACGTGTTGGATATGGGTGCTGAAATTCAGGTTGTTGTTGAGGTATAGGCCTAGGAATTTGCCCTCATTATGTCTGGCAATTAGAGCGTTGTCGATCTTAATGTTAAGTTGCGCAACACCTGCTCTGCTACCAAACATAATATAGTAGGTTTTGTCAGTGTTAAGTGTAAGTTTATTGGCTGTCATCCAAGTCGATATTTTGAGCAGCTCCTCGTTAACAATGGTGTTGAGGGTGGCAAGATTAGGGTGAGAGATGACATAAGTCGTGTCATCAGCAAAGAGAATGGGTTTCAGGTTGGGATATGTTTGGAAGATCATTGATGTAAATGAGGAAGAGCAGGGGTCCCAGGACACTTCCCTGTGGAACTCCAGTATCAAGTGGCCGTGTTGATGATGCTGTGTCTTTAATGGTGACATACTGACACCTATTAGTAAGGAAGGATTTGAAATATGCAAGTTTGTGGAGTAGGATGCCGTGGTCTACTGTGCCAAAAGCTTTTCTTAGGTCAGTAAAAATTCCTAGCAGATATTCCTTATTTTCCAATGCTGTGTAAAGCAGGTCTAGCATTTTTACAATTGCATCATTAGTGCTTTTATTTTTCCTGAATCCAAATTGGCAGGGGTTAAGTATGTTTTGTGCCGCTATAAATGAATATACTCTCCTGTGCACGAGTTTCTCGAAGATTTTGGATAGCAATGGTAAGTTTGATATTGGCCTATAGTTATTTACATCTGTAGGGTCACCACCTTTATGTATTGGTGTAACCCTTGCTGTCTTGAGTAGTTTCGGGAAGGTGCTAGTTTCTAGTGACTTGTTAAAAAGTAATGAAATAGCATGCGAAAGGACATGGGCCACTCGCTTGTACAGTAATGGTGGGACATGAGACAGATTCCCTGAGTTATTTTAAGTGACTTTATAATCTCGGTGACTTCGGTGGGCTCGGTTGGTACAAGATAGAAGGAATTTGGGAAATTCCCATCTAGGTAGTTCCCGGCATGGGCGTTGGTACGTGGGATTTTACTGGCAAGATTAGATCCTATGGTTGAGAAGAAGTCGTTTATCTTGTTAGCTGTATCAGTGGGATGCAGTGGTGTTTCATTAGGTTTAGTTAGGACAATATTCTTGGTTTTTTCAGTTTGTGGGTGCCCAGATTCTGTAGATATTAAACACAATTAAGACTATGAGGTAGAATGGTCATTGAATACAACAGTGACATTCAAAAGTAGTTGGGGTATTGGAAATTTTGGGGTAACAAAATTTATGGCAGTATAACACTAATGGTGGACAGTGGGTATTATCTGCACCTTTGATTCTGTTAATCCAGCTTCACTTAGGAATGTTTTAAGGTCATGTTCTGTAGAGATGAAGTATCTCTTCCCAGTGGGCTGTTTCCTAACTGCGATTTTTCCGTCCCTCACAAAGCACTGGTGGATATTTTTGGACATAACGTAATTTTCTTAGCCGATAAAGGAGGTTTTGTCTTGTTTTGGTAAGGCACTCATTGACGTAAACATCAGTTTTCATAGAAATGGATGTTTTTAGTTGGTTGTTTCTTTGTAGGCTAGTTTGGAATTTTAACAGCACTGTTTTTTTACTTGCTTGGTAGCCCATCAGTTCGCAATCCTTTAGGTCATCACTACGTATGTTAAGGCGAAAGTGGTCTTTGATAAGCTGTAGAGTGGACTCCATGCAGGTCTCTTGGGTGACTGTGGGTGGTAGATGTTCGCTGTTAACTACAACAGCGTCAGATAGCTGTTGTTGGTCATTATTGTCCTGGAAGTTGATGACATTGGCAAGTTGTTGGTCCACTCTTGATCTTTCCTCTATAATGTTGGTAGTAGGTAGGGTGACTTGGTCCTTTAGAGTGTTGGTGTCTACGGACTGGGTGTGGGTGTTGCTTTGTTGTTCCAGAGTGTCTAGTTTATGTTCTAGAGCAGTAATCTTGCTGAGGTACTGTGCATTGGAAGCTTTTAGTTCCTGCTTTCCTGAGTTTGGCGATTGTTTGGTTCTGAATCATAAGGAGTTTAGCTATTTCTGGGTCGGTAATCTTAACATCAATTCCAAGGAAGGAGTTATCTTGGACTGTGGTGGCGGCCATGTTTGTTGTTGTCTGTCGTTTGTTGTGGTGATGCAGGTGAGTGATGAGAGTCGTGTCCTGGCTGTCAGTATGAGAAGTTTTCCTCGTGATATTACTGGTCTCACCTTTGATATTAGGGTCCTTAGCTGGTTACTGGATCTTCTTTTATTGCTCTGACTCATGTCCATTGACTGCGGCTTCGGATGAATAGTAGGCGATGGGTGATGGGTAAATGTTGTGGGGTATCACTTCAGGGGCAGTGGGACAGGAGGTGGTAATACGAGTCTTATTAGTTGGTAATTTGCGTACTTTTGGGTGATTTCTGCAGTTGATTTAAATCATTCTGGGTATCCACACATGTTAGTGTTATGTGGGTCTTGATTAGGCTATCACAGGGCTGCTGGGAACCTCAGGTAGAAGTAAAAATAGAGGACAAGGTTCCTTTTGCCGCTTGCCGCTGCCGATGCAGGAGAGGTGCAGCAGTCGTAGGTGGTGTCATATTTGTCCAATGTGGCATGCAAAGAGTACGTAACCTTTATTCGGCGCATGTACACACCCTCATTTACAGGCTATCTCCCCCAACCAGCGAACCAGGGACTAAGGGTTGACGATGGGGCCCCGTCGTTCAATCAATACCCAGGTTCCAACCAATAAGAAGATGGTTTTGGCAATTGCAGAGGTGATGTGGGTTCCACTCACCTGTCTGCCCTTGTCATTCCCATTCTAGAGCTGGTTGAATCACGGTCTGCTCTCTAGTGGCTTCTATTCTGCCTTGCTTACCGTGGAGTGCACTAATACCTATTGTTGTACATAGTGTATATAGTGTACATACTTCTGTTCTAAATTGGTGAAGGGTAATATAAGTCAAAAGTTTTTCTGCTGTGTTTATTTTGCTCTCTTTACATCCAGGATAACAGGCCTTTGGGACTCCTGGGTTGTAATATCCAACGTGGAAGTAGGTCGTGCCCAAGGGTTAGGCAAGCGAGGAATTCCCAGCACCTTCTCAAGCACCTCACCTGCCTACGGTATATAAGCTACTTCTCCGCACATTTGCTGTATTCTAATCAAGATTGATGGACTGACCACATCGACTCAAGGTTGAGGGACTAATTACCTCATTCTCCTCCTGTTCTTCACGATTCTCCTTTGTATGGACAGATGAAGCCACTGTGTGGCGAAACGTTTCCTCAATAAAGATACCCAAGAGTTGCATGTGTCTAATTTATCAACGTGTCGGTTCTCTGAACCATTCATCTACAATCCTGTCAGACACTGCAACTTCTTGGGATCTTAATACTTGGGAATTCTTCGCTTGCCTAACCCTTGGGCACAACCTACTTCCACATTGGATAAATGTGACACCACCTACGACTCCTGCATCTCTCCAGGATTTCTAGTGTTGGTTTAGTAAAGTATTTTCGTTTCTCTAAGATTTTTAAGGGGTATATATCAAATGAATATTCCAGGCTTTACGAGTATATCTCGTTCTGCAAAACATTACGATGTACATATGAACCCGTCTTTTTAACCACAGACGTCGTGGCATACCTGGAGTTTACCTGGAGAGAGTTTCGGGGGTCAACGCCCCCGCGACCCGGTCTGTGACCAGGCCTCCTGGTGGATCAGCGCCTGATCAACCAGGCTGTTGCTGCTGGCTGCACGCAAACCAACGTACGAGCCACAGCCCGGCTGATCAGGAACTGACTTTAGGTGCTTGTCCAGTGCCAGCTTGAAGACTGCCAGGGGTCTGTTGGTAATCCCCCTTATGTGTGCTGGGAGGCAGTTGAACAGTCTCGGGCCCCTGACACTTATTGTATGGTCTCTTAACGTGCTAGTGACACCCCTGCTTTTCATTGGGGGGATGGTGCATCGTCTGCCAAGTCTTTTGCTTTCGTAGTGAGTGATTTTCGTGTGCAAGTTCGGTACTAGTCCCTCTAGGATTTTCCAGGTGTATATAATCATGTATCTCTCCCTCCTGCGTTCCAGGGAATACAGGTTTAGAAACCTCAAGCGCTCCCAGTAATTGAGGTGTTTTATCTCCGTTATGTGCGCCGTGAAAGTTCTCTGTACATTTTCTAGGTCGGCAATTTCACCTGCCTTGAAAGGTGCTGTTAGAGTGCAGCAATATTCCAGCCTAGATAGAACAAGTGACCTGAAGAGTGTCATCATGGGCTTGGCCTCCCTAGTTTTGAAGGTTCTCATTATCCATCCTGTCATTTTTCTAGCAGATGCGATTGATACAATGTTATGGTCCTTGAAGTTGAGATCCTCCGACATAATCACTCCCAGGTCTTTGACGTTGGTGTTTCGCTCTATTTTGTGGCCAGAATTTGTTTTGTACTCTGATGAAGATTTAATTTCCTCATGTTTACCATATCTGAGTAATTGAAATTTCTCATCGTTGAACTTCATATTGTTTTCTGCAGCCCACTGAAAGATTTGGTTGATGTCCGCCTGGAGCCTTGCAGTGTCTGCAATGGAAGACACTGTCACGCAGATTCGGGTGTCATCTGCAAAGGAAGACACGGTGCTGTGGCTGACATCCTTGTCTATGTCGGATATGAGGATGAGGAACAAGATGGGAGCTAGTACTGTGCCTTGTGGAACAGAGCTTTTCACCGTAGCTGCCTCGGACTTTACTCTGTTGACGACTACTCTCTGTATTCTGTTAGTGAGGAAATTATAGATCCATCGACCGACTTTTCCTGTTATTCCTTTAGCGCGCATTTTGTGCGCTATTACGCCATGGTCACACTTGTCGAAGGCTTTTGCAAAGTCTGTATATATTACATCTGCATTCTTTTTGTCTTCTAGTGCATTTAGGACCTTGTCGTAGTGATCCAGTAGTTGAGACAGACAGGAGCGACCTGTTCTAAACCCATGTTGCCCTGGGTTGTGTAACTGATGGGTTTCTAGATGGGTGGTGATCTTGCTTCTTAGGACCCTTTCAAAGATTTTTATGATATGGGATGTTAGTGCTATTGGTCTGTAGTTCTTTGCTGTTGCTTTACTGCCCCCTTTGTGGAGTGGGGCTATGTCTGTTGTTTTTAGTAACTGAGGGACGACCCCCGTGTCCATGCTCCCTCTCCATAGGATGGAAAAGGCTCGTGATAGGGGCTTCTTGCAGTTCTTGATGAACACAGAGTTGTAAGAAAAAGTTAAATGGATGGCTGTTCACGGAGTCTTGAACAGAGGAAATATAATTGTTTTGCATGAGGCGTCCGCAGTGGCCTCCCGTTTTCTGATCGCACGGCCCTTCTTTTATTATTATTATCATTATTATTATCATTATTATTATTATTATTATTATTATTGCTTTTTATTGTATAGTTTTTTCTGTTGTAACCCAACCCAACCCAGCTTAACCTAACTTAACGCAATATGAAATAGCTCTTGGAAGACTGAGTTGGTAGTTGTCGAGGGAGTTGGACAATTTTCTGGGCGCCTGTGTGTGTTTCTGAATATCTTGCTGGTAAGATCTCCAGTGTTTCAAGTGGTGGTGACTCCTTTCACAGTACTTCATAGTCAGCACTGTCACGCAGACATTGTTACCCTACATCATGGGTCACGCAGACATTGTTACCCTACATCAGAGTCACGCAGACATTAAAGCAAGTATAACAGTCGCACTTCAGCAGGGTGAGGTGCTAAATATGGTATTACCCCACAGCGGTAGTGTGATGTTTACATTTTTCCTGCTGCTGCTGGCAGACGTGTTTCTGCTACTGTTGCTGCTGGCATAAGTTCTGCTGGTGGTGCAAGTTCTACCACTGTTGCTGCTGTCAGAAGTGTTTCTGCTGTTACTGTTAGAAGTATTTCTGTTACTGCTGTTGCTGCTAGGAGAGGTGTTTCTGCCGCTGTTGTTTCCATGCTGGCAGAGGTGCTGCCAGACATTCAAGTCTGTTTACGTATATACACAGCGTCTCAGAAGTCTGGACTCTTAACGTCATCGCGGCGCTGAAGGTAAATATTGCTAATACAGCTCTCGGATCAGTGTTTCCCTCAAAAAAAAAAACTCCGAAAAAATTATTTGTTGAATTAATATCGGAATATTAATGACATTCCCCCCCAAAAATGATAGTGTATGCCGTGAGGTTTTTCGCACTCGGTTTAGCCGCCCCATACAAGTTCCAAACTCGAATATCTGCCTTCATCCACAGGTATCATAAGCATCACTGGTAATGAACATGACTTTGTACGACATATCTTTCTCCCAGCATTCCAGTTCTTATCAGTTGGACCGTTCAAGTAACCACAAGTTGTACGAGCACAATGACTCTCAGTGTGGAGCAGCAACTGCTACATAGACACAACAAATTCTTTATCAACGTTAACGAGGCGATATCTCGTTGGGTTCACCCTGGGATACCTTAGTGAAGCACATTCGTTTGGTATCCCCACTTTGGTGTGGTAACTTCTAGCCTGCACAGTTTCGGTCCTGGTAGATCAATTTCAGGTACAATTTTTTGTTTCCTTGTTGTGAGCCTGATTTTTTTTTTTTTAAATAGGGTTGGAAATCCATCTCCGGCACGACGGTGGGTGATTTACCCAGACGGTGGGTGATTTGCCCAGACGGTGGGTGATTAACCACTGACCGGTCATATGATGAAGACCCACATCACAAGGCATTTTAATGCCTTCCATCTACTCACACACACACACACACACACACACACACACACACACACACACACACACACACACACACACACACACACACACACACTTGTACACGTTTCTGGGATGATCTTAGATTATACCTGCACGACCTAGAAAGCCTTCGGCTAGAATACTTTGCTTTAA
Source organism: Cherax quadricarinatus (assembly GCF_038502225.1). Taxonomy (NCBI): domain Eukaryota; kingdom Metazoa; phylum Arthropoda; class Malacostraca; order Decapoda; family Parastacidae; genus Cherax; species Cherax quadricarinatus. Next base: position 48,073,500 of record NC_091304.1, read on the forward strand.
TATGATAAAAATAACAAAGCTGGGTTCATCTTTTTTATAAGATGCATCAAACATGTAAAAAGTGAAGCTGTTTAGCTGAGGCATAACTCAAGTTATTTTAAGAGAAAACAAATCTTTATTTTTTAGAAATAACACCAATAACGATATTAATCTCTAGGATACATCAGTGTTGAAAGTTTGAAACTTATCCCAAGAGGTTTTTTTCTCAAATTCAGGAATAATCCACTTAAAAACTGGCTAGAGATCGCCTTCACATGTCAATAATTGTATGAACGTTTCCGTAGTTACAGTACACAAGAGTTGGTCATTTGAAGGTAATCAGATGAGGCATTAAGTTATAAATCAGACGACCAAAAACTCCAGTGGAGGGTCATCATATGACTTAAAATCAGCATCAGGAAACATTTGTCCTGTTTCCTGACAAATCTTACGTAACCTGAGTTAAAAGGGAAAAACCTCAGAGGAAGAAAGGAAAAAACATCAGGAAAACAAGACATCCCCTTCGAGGGATTTCCAATTAACAAAAATGACTTCGAACACGCACTATTAACAGCCATGCCTGTATCAAGAAAAAACTGAAATGAATGTTACTAGTCTCGACCTCATAACATAAATACGTTATAAAACTCTTTGGTAAAATCAGGTGAATGACAAACAGAAACGACGAAACTGTCGTGCTTATCACAGGAGACACCGTCATTAAAAATACGAAATTCATAAGGGCAGTCTGAGGTCTTGACTCAGAGGAAACTGTTGCAGTGTGAACAGCACAAAACACAGCCAAAGCCGAGAGAACAAACAGCCGAGAGAACAAACACAGGTGTAGTTTTCACTTTTACTTTCTGGCGTTCGTGCCAGCTAGACACGATACTGGATCGATACGCAAATCGTTCGTCATGTCTGGCTGAGGCGGCCGAGGTGTGTATTACTTGATGGTAAACAATTATATATCGCGTCCGTGCTTCTTGCTGCTTGTAACCACACTTGCTGCCTGATTAAATGAAGCCATTAACCAGCTATTTGTTTTCCTTTTTTTGCGTTACATTGCGGTAAAAGGAAATTGAAAGTATAATACTGAACATATTTTCCATCTTCTGATCAGCTTCTGATATTTCTGATAAAAAAAAATGTTTTAAAAATATATTTTACTCTTCTCTAATCCAGTTATTGAAGAAAAAACACTGAAAAAATAGGAAAACCAGTTTCGGATCAGGAAAATCCCGTTTATCCAATCTGCTGAGGTAGTGTGACGGTGTTCAGGAACTTGTATACATGGGAGGAGTGGATGGTTACACTGCACAGACTGTTTGTAACAAAATAAATGGAATTCCTTTTAGATTAATTTGTAAATTACAAAATATAGAAGTGAAGGGTAAATTATTGTAATTGGTCAGATTTTTTCTTTAAAAGCATTAATAATGTTAGGAAGTTACCTCGAGGGGTAATTACTAAACGGGTTCCACAAGAATGAGTATTAGCCTCGTTGATGGTTTCAGGAATATAAATGACTTGCCAGAAGGAATATACAATCACATGCCTTTACACCCAGTGGCCACTTTATTAAGTACACTCTTCTAGTGCAAGGTAGGGTCTCCCCTTGCTTCCAGAAGAGCCTGAATTCTTCGTGGCATAGTTTCAACAAGGCGATGGACATGATAGAATCCCGTAGTTGCTGCGGATTTGTTGGCTGCACATTCGTGCTGCGAATCTCCCGTTCCACCACATCCCGAAGGTTCTCTACATGATTGATAATTGGAGACTGGGAGACCATTAATAATATATCTCTATTTACTATAAATACATGTACAAGGTATACAGGCCTATCTGACATCAATGACATACTACTATATAGAAAGCCCCTTGTCATGCAGAGCATTTCGGGCAAATTAGGTCAGTTTTGTCCCAGGATGCGACGCACACCAGTCGATTAATCAGTGTCATATTCGTGGAACCAGCTTGAGATGACATGTGCTTTGTGACATGACACGTTATCCCGCTGGAAGTAGCCATTGAAAGATTGGTAGACTGTAGCCATGAAAGGATGACATGGTCAGTAACAATACTAAGGTAGGCTGTGGCATTTAAACAGTACTCAGTGGGGAGTAATGTGTGCCACGAAAACATTCCCCACACCATTATGCCAATACCACCAGCCTGAACCACTAACACGAGGCAGGATAGATCCATGGATTCATGTTTTTGCCAAATTTGGATCCTACCATCTGCACCTCGCAGCAGAAATCGCGATTCGTTAAACCAGGCGACAGTTTTCCAATCTTCAACTGTCCAGTTTTGGTGGACCAGTACCCACTGTAGCCTCAGTTTCCTGTTCTTTGCTGACAGGAGTGGAACCCAGTGTGGTCTTCTCTTGTTATAGTCCGTCCACTTCAAGGTTCGACGTCGACGTGTGCGTTCAAAGATGAACAACTGTATATCACTGTTGTAAAGTGTGGTTATTTGAGTTGCTGTGTCGCCTGCCTTTCAACTTGAAACAGTCTGGCCATTCTCCTTTAATTGTTTTCTCCCAGAGAATTGCCGCTCACTGTATATTTTGCGTTTTTCTCACCATTCTCTGTAAACTCTAGAGACTGTTGTGCGCGAAAATCCCAGGAAACCATCGGTTTCTGACATACTCCAACACCCAGTCTCTCTGGCACCAACAATCATTCCACGGTCAAAGTCACTAAGATCACATTTCTTTCCCGTTCTGATGTTCGGTCTGAAAAGAAATTGAACCTCTTGACCATGTCTGCAGGCTTTTAGTCACTGACGTGCTGCCACGTTATTGGGTGTTTAGGTATCTGCATTAACGAGCAGATGTACAGGTGTACCTAATAAAATGACCACTGTGTGTGTGTGACTAGTAAATGGTGTTTACAGTTAAAGAGCGAAACGTTGCCCCAGTGAAAGCATGTTCTGCAACCTCTCTCCTTCACAATCAAATAAAGCGTTTATTATAAGTGGTCCACTTAATTTTTATAGTAAAGCTCTCTTGTAATGAATATAGAGAACTGAGAATTTGTTTTGCATGTCACTGGCTATTCTCTTCACTTTCTGTATTTATTCAACCAGCATGTTATACTAATGATCCTAATTAGCTTAACATCTTTATTATGCACCCCATACCCATCCTGTGGGTGGTAGTCACCCCATACCCATCCTGTGGGTGGTAGTCACCCCATACCCATCCTGTGGGTGGTAGTCGCCCCATACCCATCCTGTGGGTGGTAGTTTTGATGGCTAAACGAGTTAGTGGTAATTAACTATTTACAGCTAATTACAATCGTAATGAGTTATTTATTCAGACAAATTAGCTCATACACACACAAAAAAATACGTATTTTAGCAACATATGATATGGCTGTGGTTCGTACGTCAGTTTGCGTGAGGCCAGCAGTAACAGCCTGGTTGATGAGGCGCTGATCCACAGAGAAGCCTGGTCACAGATCGGGCAGCGGGGGCGTTGACCCCCTAAACCCTCTCCAGGTATACTCCAGGTATGCCTGAAAAAAAAGTGGTTATGCGTTATTTACAGTGGGCAAAGTCAGGGTATTTTTCCAGAATGGTGATATACCACTGTGAATAAAATACTTTGACATTTCTCGAATATTTCTGAATGAGTTTTCACTGAATTCCTTAATTTTATCGTATTCCAGGACATGATGCAATGTGCGACAATTGTCCATCTGGCAAAGTTTACATTTAATTTGGTCTACATCATTTGGTGGCAGTGATTTAACTTCCCTGAGATACTGGGACCCCAGCCGGAGCCGGGCTGGGATCCCAGCCCTGCATGATACAATGATAATAGACAGACAGACTGGTGTCAGTCTCCTTCAGACTGAAATCAGTGAAGTTGTTTTAGTTCTTTTCGTATTGTTCTCACATTGCTGACAGACCAAGATTGTAATCTACTCCCTTTTTGAAGGCATATGACGGTCCTGCATTATTTTTTTTTGTCAGAATTTTACCAGAATCCCTCCTTTTCACGTAATTAAATCCATTGTTGTATTGTTGAATGTACAAGATAAGAGGTCTTGTCTTTGTCGTGTGTGTAACAAGTAACCTCTCCTGTCGTGTGTGTGTGTGTGTGTGTGTGTGTATGAGTGTGTGTGCGTGTGTGTATGTGTGTGTGTGTGTGAGAGAGAGTTTGTGTACGAGATTGTGTGTTTGTGAGTTTGTGTGAGTTTGTGTTTGTGTGTGTTTGTGAGAGCTTGTGTGTGTGTGACTCAATCAATATTTGCACCAATAACTCATTACAGTTGTGACCGGGTGTGGAAGTGTGAATTGATCATTACTCTATAATTTGTTCATGATTGTAGCCATGTATAAACGTAAGTAACCATTCTTACAGGATTCATTACCTTTGTACCTAGTTCAGCTATCAAAACTTTGGGGGCCCAGTCCCTGGACCCATTACTTACCTCTGTAATCTGTAAATACCTTTGTAACTTGTCATGATTGTGACCAGACCTACCTGGAGTTCATTACCTTTGTAAATTGTGAGTTCATTATCTTTGTAATTGTGAATTCATTACCTCTGTAACTTGCTCAACTATCAAAACTTTGGAGTCCAGTTCCTGGACCAATTATGTACTCTGTAATCTTTTGACTACCGCCCACGGGATGGGTCTGGGGTGCATAATAAACATTAACAAGTAATCTCTCCTATACCTCAAAATATTACTGTTTCCAACACTAAGACAAAATTATGGGACTCTTGTTACCACAAGTGATGTTTTGCTGAAAGTTCACTCGCTCTCACTGTTCCTCATCCTCATCTCTCATTTTACTCCCCTTTTTTCTTTCTAGCCCCGTACATCTTCCGCTTTACCTCCTTTCTCATTTTACCTTCTCTTTTTTTCTGACTATTAATCTTCCAACTCACTCATTCTACCCCCACTCTTTCATTTTACATCCATTCTATCTTAATATACCCCGTCTCTCTCATTCTACCCCATTTGTCTTTTTCCCTTCTCTCTCATTCTGTTCTGCTTTCTCACTCTTCCTCCCTTTGTCTCTCTCTACCCTCTTCCTTTCCCCCGTCTCTCACTCCCTCCCTCCCCAATCTCATATTCTGGCCAGGGTGCAGCTTGGGGTATTACCGAGGTACCATCCTTGCTTGATCACGTTCATGCTGTCTCACATACACCTCGGCGCCTCCGTGGCACAATTGGTTAGCGCGTTCGGCTGTTAACCGAAAGGTTGGTGGTTCGAGCCCACCCGGGGGCGTTGATTTTATTTTTATAAAAGTTTCATATTTCTAGTAGTCGTAGTTATTGTAGTAGTTGGGTTTATCAGGAAAAAGGACAAGTGCTTACTGACGCGAGTCTTAATCAGATGACCCGCCGCTGGAGATTTTGGTCATCTGACTGAGACCTTCCGCTAGCTTACCGGTCCACCCGTTTAAAAAGTGTGATTATTATCACAATTATATCATACCTAACAACCACTGGGTTTAGCGCTTTCCCATAAACATTTCTTCAGCTAAAAAAAATATATATAAGCATATATTTTTTTTTCTAACCGCAAAGTGTGCCACCTCAATAAATTATTATTAAATTGAAATACGGATAGGTGGAAAGAGGGTAGAATGAGAGAGAGAGAGAGAGAGAGAGAGAGAGAGAGAGAGAGAGAGAAAAGAAGAAAATTAAACAGTGATCAGATTAACTAGATATTGTGAAAACTTACAAGAAACCTTCTGAGAACTCAAGCATCTCAAGTTGAAGTCATGTTAACAGATTATTTGCTACGAAAATTGCATCGACTGGAAAATAACATTGCTCCCAAAATATTTTAAATTTGCTGGTAAGCGTTGGAAACGGGACGAAAAAAAATTCGAAAATTATAATTATTTTCGATTAAAAGTCTGAAAAAAAACATATTTTAGCTAAAAATTCATGTGAGTCAAAAATATTTTAAGCTTCATTCCGCCTCTAAAGGATTAGATTTAGATTTTGCCACTGAAGTGGTTAGGTTATTGTGCATACCACATCCATCCTGTGGAGGGTAGCACTAAAGCATGTGGATACACAAAAGGCCTAAGAACTAGGCCCCAAAAGGGTTAACAGGTGTACATTTGGATTTATATTTACGCCTCCCAAAACTAGTGGTAAAACCATTATTGGCAATCATATTTACTTCCTCAATAAAAATAAACATGAGACATGCATGTACCTGCTTGTTTCTGCGTGGTGCAGTGATATGAAAATCGCTTTTGAGGTCAGAACATACAGGAGAAAAAAAAAAATACCACGGGCGGGGATTGAACCCGCTATCAGAGAGTCTCAAAACTCCAGACCGTCTCGTTAGCCACTGGACCAGCTAGCCAGCAGTCGTCTTTCTGATTTCGCGAGTCATACAGGAGGAGATTGATGTTTGAATCTATACTTGAGGCTCACTGACGTGCCCGGGCTGGGAAACATGGCTTGTGAACCAGACTGCCCAGCTTTTGAGGCATTTGTGGCTGAGTGGATAAGAGCGCTGCCTAAGAACTTTGCCCGTGTCTCAGTAGAAGTATCGAACCCTGCTGACTGCGATCTTTCTCTGTATACCCGCTTGTTTCTGCATGGTGCATTTATATATATATATATATATATATATATATATATATATATATATATATATATATATATATATATATATATAATACTAATGCTGCCCTATATCATTGCAGTATTCTTTAACAAATCTCTAGAAACTAAAACATCACAAACATGCTCGTGGTTAAACTAGCACGTGTTTCACCAGTCCATAAAGGTGAAGACAGGACTGACATCAACTATAAGCCAATTTTTCAGCTTGTCATTGTCTTAAATTATTGAAAACTTAATACGTACAAAAGCGAATACATACGTTCACAATGAAAGAAAATACTCTTAAATCATTATGGTTTGGTTTCTGACCAGGAAAACAAGAACCAATGACACCACTGATCTAGGAAAAAACTTTTGAGGTAATAGATACCAACATCCAGCTGCTGGAACTAGAACATTGTGGAATCAAAGGCTATGTCTTCGGTTACATGAAATCCTACCTGGACGATAGATGTCACCATGTGACCATTAATAATACTATGGTTTAGTAAGATAACAGTCGAATCTGAAATTATTTTGGTATTATATGACGTGGAATTTCGTCGTGAATCGCATTATAAGATCTTCATCAATTCACTTTGGGGAATTTTTTTACAGGGATTTTAATTCAAGATATCTCGAGATTGGGCAGCATTGAAAATTGGGTTAGGCAAATATTTTGTTAGTGGGATGGATTGTAAAGAACCTGCCTAGTATGGGCCAACAGGCCTGCTGCAGTGTTCCTCGTTTCTTATGTTCTTATGATTACGTTTATTTTCGGTCGAATGAATTTTAAGAGGCATAACATTGTCTTGTGCAGTTTTTGTATCTCCAGAACACCAGTCTCATCAGTTGCCAAAACATTTTCACTGTTACGAAGTTCACCTCGACACGTATACACATTACACATTTTAAACCATTTTTTGTGGTGACAAGAAAACTAATGTGTGCTACATGAATTCTGTCCTGTTGCACTTGCATCGTGTAAATTTTAAGCCTTTTGATGGTACTGCATCTTTATCAGTCGTGATGGGTTGAAGGGATCCGTTGGTCTCCTTCCATCCCATCATACGTCTTTCTAAGCTGTCACTGCTGAGATAGTGCCATCTCACAACCTGGAGGTTGACGCATAAATTGTGGTAGTGGGCTGCACGTTCAGTTGGTTGTAAACGATGTGGTTCCACTCTGTTACACGTGGCCATCATTATCATATATCTGGCACACCTCAGAGTAGTGAGTGGTCTTCTTTCTTCTATAAAGTAAGCAAAAAAAAAAAAAATCCAACATCACCAACTTCTACTGTTATCTTGTCTCGCATGCTGATGACGGTTCACAAAACCTGTACGTCTGTTGACTTTCAACTGTCATTATGTTTCTCCATGACAGTATGTTGCTGTCGTAGCCACTCCAAGCATGTATAAGATTTACAGGCACTTTGTTGCGATCTTCGTTCATTATATATATTTGTCTTGCCTTTGAGTGTCTGTTTTCTTTCCTGAGTAAGATATCTCACTTATAAAGCAACACCATGAAGCCTGATCAGTTTGTTGTCGGAACTTCTGTTATGTCGAGAAGCCTTGCTGACTGCCACAGGATATTTGAGTTAAACACGGATGGCTGTTTTGTGTACGGGAACGGCAAAGTTAGTACTGGCTCAAGTACCAGTATATGGGATGAGTTGTATCCCTGTATCTGCAACCAACTCATCAGCTTTCATTCTTGCTCCACGCTTGATGCGCTGACCAGTCAAGAGTAACTGATGTGTGTTGAATATTGCTATTACTCCCATACCATAGAATGTTTCTTTTCCAGTGAACGTTTGTATATTGTGATGATCATTATCACCTGTCCACTATGTGAATGTTGGGAATGGTAGGGGTATTAAAACATGACTTAAGGCTTGAATAAATAAACTTCGTCGTATGAAATTGAAAAAAACAAGCTGGAAAGGGTCATCTAGGAGTCATCATGATGCCAAAATATGCTTAACCTCTGTCCCTAATCCAGAGTTTGTCATTATTGCCCTCGGCTTCACGGTACTGTAAAGCGGATGGACATGGTCCATCATTGGCTTACAGCTCATTGTACGAGAACCTTACTGTCTCTCAAGAGCTTAACCAGTCGTGTTTGCAGACGTTACATTAAATCCTGATTCTGTCGTCTTCAATAACAGTCAACGCGAAGCTTGCAAATGAATCTCTTTGGATGACAGCCAACAAACTTACTATTCCCTCTGGGTCCCGTCCCTGTCTGCCGCCTGTATGTACCGGCTCCCTCTATCTTTCGCGTTAATCTATGACCATAATTTTTAAAGGGGTGGACCGGTAAGCCAGCGGAAGTCCTCGGTCAGATGAACGAAAGCTCCAGCTGCAGGTCATCATCTAAAACCCACGTCAGGAAACACTTGTCACGTTTTAGGCCCAATGAACCTTACCAACCATCATCCGTGTTAGTGTGACTTTGTACATGGTCCAAGACTGACCGAAATGTTATCGTAAGCTTCTCTCTCCTATGTGCGGGTTATTTGTGTATTGTTGCAGTCACGGTATTGTGCCTTTGTGCTCTTTACTCTTTTGATAAGACCTCCATATTCTTTGGAAATAAAAATGATACATTAAGGGAATGACGAGGCGAGGCCAAATTCCTAGGTATACACCTCGACTGCTGCTACTTAAAATTCAACACTTATATTCAACAGATATTCAAGAAAATATTGCAATACTGTGTTCATTCTTGTAAAAATATGCAGTTTGTTTAAAATTGATGAATAAGACACATGTGCAACAGTTGGGTATCTTTATTGTTGAAACGTTTCGCCTACACGGTAGGCTTCCTCAGTCAGATACCGAGACAGGAAGTGCAGTAGTGAAATGGAGATGAAATCAGTCCATCAGCATTGGGGAAATAGTATCTGAGGTGGTCAGTCCCTCCATGTTTGCTCTGCACATAGCAGATAATAATAATATTCCTCACCGTATTTGTGTGTTTGGGAATCCACTACTGATAATCACTTACAACAGATCGTTTCCCAAAATAAATCAGCTCTTGGATCAATCTCTCAGGTTGTTCTAGACGACATACATCCCATTATTCAAAATTTACTCAACATACATTCACTCACACAAATAACTCGCATATAGAAGAGAGAAGCTTATGACAACCTTTCTGTCCGACTTGGACCATTTACAAGTCACAATAACACACGAAGGTGAGAGTGTCATTATATATATATATATATATATACACTATGTGTGCGTAGGACTCTTCCAGAGAGCTGCAGTAGAACACAGATACAACACTGGAAACTGGTATCCCTTTGACATACTTCGTGACCAACGGAACCTATGATTACAAGAACTCCACGCCTAAACTTTGAAGGTTCCTGCAGGAATATGTTAAGAGATCCCTCACCTGTCAACTGTTTGAGGAACACTGTTTAAAAAATCACCGCCTCAGTTTACCTGGAGTCTACCTGGAGGGTATTCCGGGGATCAACGCCCCCGCTGCCCGGTGCACGACCAGGCCTCCCGGTGGATCAAGGCCTGATCAACGAGGCTGTTACTGCTGGCCGCACGCAATCCAACGTACAAACCACAACCCGGCTAATCCGGCACCGTCTTTAGGTATCTGTCCAGTTCCCTCTTGAAGACAACCAGGGGTCTTCCCGTAATGCTCCTTATTGCTGGTGGGAGGCTGTTGAACAGTCTTGGGCCCCAGACACTTATTGTGTTTTCTCTTAGTGTACCAGTGACGCCCCTACTTTTCACTGGGGGGTATGTTGCATCGCCTGCCAAGTCTTTTGCTTTCGTATGGAGTGATTGGTGTGTGCATATTAGGGACCAGTCCCTCCAGAATCTTCCAGGTGTAGATTATATGTCTCTCTCCTGCGCTCTAGTGAGTATACGTCAAGTGCTTCCAGGCGTTCCCAGTAGTTAAGGTGTTTGATGGAACTTATACGTGCACAAAAGGTTCTCTGTACATTCTCTAGCTCTGCAGTTTCACCTGCCTTGAATGAGGATGTTAATGTACAGCAGCATTCCAGCCTATAGAGAATAAGTGATTTAAAAAGGATCATCACTGGCTTAGCATTTCTTGTCTTGAATGTTCTCATTATTCATCCTATCAGTTTCCTATCAGATGTGATAGTGACATTGTTGTGGTCCTTGAAGGTTCAGTGTTAATTCTATACAAACTGTTAACTATTTTACTGTCCAGTGTATCAACAGATCAAAACAGCATTCATACTCGTGTCGCCACTATATTTCTATACACGTTGTCGTAATGTTACACTGACAACATATTAATGCTCTAATATTGCTCTGTAATTTTAAGGCGGTTTTTAAAACCGCCCGAAATGCTGTGCACAACCGTGAGCTTTCCAATTAAAGTTATATAACTTATGGCTAGCTGTATTTGATCTATGCTGTAATGCATTTATTGTATGCTGAATTTAGTGGAAATGTGCATTTTATTTTTCAAGAGGAAAGAAATTGGTGGGAGAGGGAGAGAAACTAAAAGTAGAGGAAGGGATGTGAAAGGGGGAGGGAAAGGAAGGTTTACCTGGAGTTTACCTGAGAAGGGTTTCAGGGGTCAACGCCCCCGCGGCTCGGTCTGAGACCAGGAGCACAGATAATAAGGAAACACCGTGTCTGCTTTAACGTGTTTGTGTATCGAATTTGGAAAAACTAAAGAAATAAACCAAAAAAATAAAAAGAAAACCAACGCCCCCGGGTGGGCTCGAACCACCAACCTTTCGGTTAACAGCCGAACGCGCTAACCAATTGTGCCACGGAGGCCGTGAGACGACTATACGGCAGTGGAAAGTAATTGAACAAGAATCGTCAACTTGGTTCCAGGTTACCATGGGGATTGTTTTTGGCCTCCTACTTTTTCTAGGTCAAATGAGAAAGAGAAACTATGCATTCCTTGCTGTTACTTTTTCAGTATTATGTGACTGTTTCTGTGTTCGCCCCAGTTTCCTCCCTCTACCGGCCTCTCTGTCTCTCCTTTTCCTCCCTCACCTTTCCTGCGGTTCCAGTCCCTTGTTCGCTCCTTACTACATCATTATTTTTGCCCTAACTACCTAGGGAGTATTAGTAGTAGTAGTCAGATTGTACTTTGTCAGCAAGGACCTCAATGATAATCAAGGACCCCAGTGGAAATCAAGGACCCCAGTGGAAATCAAGGACCCCCAGTGGAAATCAAGGACCCCAGTGGAAATCAAGGACCCCAGTTGAAATCAAGGATCCCAGTGGAAATAAGTCACTTGGAAAGTTTTGTATTATCGTAGGCAATTTACACTATGTATCATAATTGTAGTTATGTATACCTGTGCCTAAATAAACTTACTTACACATACGGATAATCTTCTCGCACCTGCTGCCGCTGTTCACTAGCACAGTGATTCTCAACCAGGGGTAAATTTACCCCTTGGGAGTAAAAAATTACATGGCCAGGGGTAAATATTTGATGTAACTGATAATTGAATAATCAATTAAATTTCATTTCGTAAGTGTGTGTGTGTGTACTCACCTAGTTGTACTCACCTAGTTGAGGTTGCGGGGGTCGAGTCCGAGCTCCTGGCCCCGCCTCTTCACTGATCGCTACTAGGTCACTCTCCCCGAGCCGTGAGCTTTATCATACCTCTGCTTAAAGCTATGTATGGATCCTGCCTCCACTACATCGCTTCCCAAACTATTCCACTTACTGACTACTCTGTGGCTGAAGAAATACTTCCTAACATCCCTGTGATTCATCTGTGTCTTTAGCTTCCAACTGTGTCCCCTTGTTACTGTGTCCAATCTCTGGAACATCCTGTCTTTGTCCACCTTGTCAATTCCCCTCAGTATTTTGTATGTGGTTATCATGTCCCCCCTATCTCTCCTGTCCTCCAGTGTCGTCAGGTTGATTTCCCTTAACCTCTCCTCGTAGGACATACCTCTTAGCTATGGGACTAGTCTTGTTGCAAACCTTTGCACTTTCTCTAGTTTCTTTACGTGCTTGGCTAGGTGTGGGTTCCAAACTGGTGCCGCATACTCCAATATGGGCCTAACGTATACGGTGTACAGGGTCCTGAACGATTCCTTATTAAGATGTCGGAATGCTGTTCTGAGGTTTGCTAGGCGCCCATATGCTGCAGCAGTTATTTGGTTGATGTGCGCTTCAGGAGATGTGCCTGGTGTTATACTCACCCCAAGATCTTTTTCCTTGAGTGAGGTTTGTAGTCTCTGACCCCCTAGACTGTACTCCGTCTGCGGCCTTCTTTGCCCTTCCCCAATCTTCATGACTTTGCACTTGGTGGGATTGAACTCCAGGAGCCAATTGCTGGACCAGGTCTGCAGCCTGTCCAGATCCCTTTGTAGTTCTGCCTGGTCTTCGATCGAGTGTATTCTTCTCATCAACTTCACGTCATCTGCAAACAGGGACACCTCAGAGTCTATTCCTTCCGTCATGTCGTTCACAAATACCAGAAACAGCACTGGTCCTAGGACTGACCCCTGCGGGACCCCGCTGGTCACAGGTGCCCACTCTGACACCTCGCCACGTACCATGACTCGCTGCTGTCTTCCTGACAAGTATTCCCTGATCCATTGTAGTGCCTTCCCTGTTATCCCTGCTTGGTCCTCCAGTTTTTGCACCAATCTCTTGTGTGGAACTGTGTCAAACGCCTTCTTGCAGTCCAAGAAAATGCAATCCACCCACCCCTCTCTCTCTTGTCTTACTGCTGTCACCATGTCATAGAACTCCAGTAGGTTTGTGACACAGGATTTCCCGTCCCTGTGTGTGTGTGTGTGTGTGTGTGTGTGTGTGTGTGTGTGTGTGTGTGTGTGTGTGTACGTACTCGCCTAATTCACCTAATTGTGGTTGCATGGGTCGAGACTCAGCTCCTGGCCCCGCCTCTTCACTGACCGCTACTGGATCCTCCTTCTCCTTGCTCCACGAGCTTTATCATACCTCAACTTAAAACTATGTATGGTTCCTGCCTCCACTACATCACTTGGCAGACTATTCCACTTCCTGACAACTCTGTGGCTAATGAAATACTTCCTAACATCCCTTTGACTCAACCGATTCTTCAGTTTCCAATTGTGAAACCTTGTTACTGTGTCCCATCTCTGGAACATCCTGTCTGTCCACCTTTTCTATTCCACGCAGTATTTTATATGTCGTTATCATGTCTTCCCTGACCCTCCTGTCCTCCAGTGTCGTCAGGCCAATTTCCATTAACCTCTCTTCGTAGGACATTCCCCTTAGCTCTGGAACTAGCCTTGTTGCAAACCTTTGCACTTTCTCTAATTTCTTGACGTGTTTGACCAGGTGTGGGTTCCAAACTGGTGCTGCGTACTCCAGTACGGGCCTGACGTACACAGTGTATAAAGTCTTGAACGATTCCTTACTGAGGTACTGGAACGCTATTCTCAGGGTTGCCAGGCGCCCATATGCCGCAGCAGTTATCTGATTAATGTGTGCTTCTGGCGATGTACTCGGTATTATACTCACTCCTAGGTCTTTCTCCTTGAGCGAGGTTTGCAGTCTCTGGCCGCCTAGCCTTTACTCTGCGCGGTCTTCTTTGCCCTCCTCTGATCTTCATGACTGCATTTGGCGTGGTTAAATTCTAGGAGTCAGTTGCTGGATCACGCGTTCAGCCTGTCCAGGTCTTTGTAGACCTGTTTGGTCCGCATCTGATTTAATTCTCATTAACTTCACATCATCTGCAAACAGGGATACTTCAGAGTCTATCCCTTCCGTCATGTCGTTCACATATACCAAGAATAGCACTGGTCCCAGGACTGACCCCTTTGGGACCCCGCTCGTCACAGGCGCCCACTGTGATACTTCATCACGGACCATGACTCGCTGTTACCTCCCTGTTAGGTACTCTCTGATCCATTGCAGTGCCCTTCCTGTTATATGTGCCTGATCCTCTAGCTTCTGTACTAATCTCTTGAGAGGAACTGTGTCGAAGGCCTTCTTGCAGCCCAAGAAAATGCAATCAACCCACCCCTCTCTCTCATTTCTTACTTCATTTGCCTTGTCATAAAAATCTAGTAGGTTTGTGACACAGGATTTGCCTTCCATGAATCCGTGCTGGCTGTCGTTTATAACCTTGTTCCGCTCCAGGTGTTCCACCACTCTCCTCCTGATTTTCTTTTTCTGTCCCTTTATGATGGCGATAAATTTTTTGTATGGAAGTAAGGGGGTAAATGGAGAAATACATCAAGCCGAGGGGAGGTTAAAGATGGAGGAAAAGTTGAGAATCCCTGAGTCCTAGGATGAAATAGGATCCCACGACTGCTAATGTATTTTAGCAGTGCCGCCTGAGCTGCTAGTTTATTGTGCACCTCGACGCTCATCCCGTGTACTGTGCGAAAAAAAAAAGAGAAAAAATCACACTGGGTCTTTATGAAACTGATATTTCATATTTTTTTTTATTTTTATCAATTATAACTAACATTTTCATGTAAATATACAATAGACACTAACGGTGTTTGACTCTATGGGAGTCAGAGCAATTTACGTATAATTTACAAGATAACTGTAAAACTCTAAACTTGTGTTTTGAAGCTGAATACAAACTTAACTTTCTTATATCCAAGAATTCCATCGGAAACAAACCACATTGTTTGGCTTGGGTTATCCTGGGTTAGTGATCTTCCAGAGTTCATGAACCGAAGGTAGTCTTCCCCGTCGGGGATTTTCTCTGCCATCTGTCGCTGGGTACACTCACCTAAAAAAACATACCACGGGTGCGGTTAGAACCCGCGATCAGTCATAAAACTCCAAACCGACGCGTTAGCCACTGGGCCAGCTAGCTACAATAAGATTTATCCAAATAGGTATATTTATACACCATAGGAAGGTTAGCATAGGCACCACTGTGACCACAAATGCAAGTTTTACAGATGAATGTCCCTTTAGCGTGGCCGTGACGAACTCTAGCTCAAGTCTTCTCAAAGCCGTCAACATGACTCACGAAATCGTAATGACACTATTGCAAACAAACCATACCATGGTATGTTTTTTTGCAATCGTGTCATTACGATTTCGTGAGTCATACACTCACCTATGTGCGAACACCTACATGTGGCTGCAGGGGTCGATTCACAGCTCCTGGCATCACTTCGTTGGTAGCTACTGGGTCACTCTCTCACCTCTCCAAGAATCATATCATATACCTATTTTTTAAAGCGGAGTCTGTGGTTATTACTGATTCTATGTCATTGCTGAAGGCTCTCGACTCACATAATGACTTAATTAACAACATGCTCATTGGAGAAGCCAGATATAAATACTCAAATCAAGGATTACTCCTTCATGATAAAGATACGTTAGCCAAAAAAAAAATACCATGAAGGAAAATGTAGAATATAACATTGGTGTATGTGTCTAGCAATAAGAATAATATTGGAGAAATAATTAAAATGAATGTTATAAGGAATGTAGTTACAAACCTGAGTCGATCTTTAACCCTCCATGATAACATGAATGTAGACAAG
The DNA here is from genome assembly GCF_038502225.1 of Cherax quadricarinatus. Lineage (NCBI taxonomy): Eukaryota > Metazoa > Arthropoda > Malacostraca > Decapoda > Parastacidae > Cherax > Cherax quadricarinatus. Next base: position 48,089,572 of record NC_091304.1, read on the forward strand.
TACGTTTATGGAGCAACTTGTAATGTGAACAGACTGACGTTGTAGTTGCCAGGTTTATGCTTGTTTACAAGTACTTCTGGCAGTTTGGAAGACACAGTTGATAATCAGATTAAATACAAGGTATGTGGCCAGCCCTATGGTCACTAAGGAATATAGAGATAGTATAATCTACGTGATGTCAAGATATTTTATTTATGAAAATAAGATACAATTCATATTAAGCAAATTTCTTAAATTTGCTTGCAACAGTTAAATGAACTGTACATAAAAATCCAGATGTACTCCTGTTAACCCTTTTGGATCCTAGTTCCTGGGTCTTTAGTGTATACATACGCTCTTGCGTATGTATACTTCTAGAGTTAGAGGTATTGGGTAGATGGAGGGAATATTTTGAGGAATTGTTAAATGTTGATGAAGATAGGGAAGCTGTGATTTCGTGTATAGGGCAAGGAGGAATAACATCTTGTAGGAGTGAGGAAGAGCCAGTTGTGAGTGTGGGGAAGTTCGTGAGGCAGTAGGTAAAATGAAAGGGGGTAAGGCAGCCGGGATTGATGGGATAAAGATAGAAATGTTAAAAGCAGGTGGGGATATAGTTTTGGAGTGGTTGGTGCAATTATTTAATAAATGTATGGAAGAGGGTAAGGTACCTAGGGATTGGCAGAGAGCATGCATAGTTCCTTTGTATAAAGGCAAAGGGGACAAAAGAGAGTGCAAAAATTATAGGGGGATAAGTTTGGAGGGATATGTTGTGTATCTTTATACGTATATGCTTCTAAGCTGTTGTATTCTGAGCACCTCTGCAAAAGCAGTGATATGTGAGTGTGGTGAAAGTGTTGAATGATGATGAAAGTATTTTCTTTTTGGGGATTTTCTTTCTTTTTTGGGTCACCCTGCCTCGGTGGGAGACGGCCGACTTGTTGGAAAAAAAAAAAAAAGTCTGTTGAGTATACCTGGTAAAGTGTGTGGTAGAGTTATTATTGAAAGAATTAAGAGTAAGACGGAGAATAGGATAGCAGATGAACAAGGAGGCTTTAGGAAAGGTAGGGGGTGTGTGGACCAGGTGTTTACAGTGAAACATATAAGTGAACAGTATTTAGATAAGGCTAAAGAGGTTTTTGTGGCATTAATGGATTTGGAAAAGGCGTATGACAGGGTGGATAGGGGGGCAATGTGGCAGATGTTGCAGGTGTATGGTGTAGGAGGTAGGTTACTGAAAGCAGTGAAGAGTTTTTACGAGGATAGTGAGGCTCAAGTTAGAGTATGTAGGAAAGAGGGAAATTATTTCCCAGTAAAAGTAGGCCTTTGACAAGGATGTGTGATGTCACCGTGGTTGTTTAATATATTTATAGATGGGGTTGTAAGAGAAGTAAATGCGAGGGTCTTGGCAAGAGGCGTGGAGTTAAAAGATAAAGAATCACACATAAAGTGGGAGTTGTCACAGTTGCTCTTTGCTGATGACACTGTGCTCTTGGGAGATTCTGAAGAGAAGTTGCAGAGATTGGTGGATGAATTTGGTAGGGTGTGCACAAGAAGAAAATTAAAAGTGAATACAGGAAAGAGTAAGGTTATGAGGATAAAAAGATTAGGTGATGAAAGATTGGATATCAGATTGGAGGGAGAGAGTATGGAGGAGGTGAATGTATTCAGATATTTGGGAGTGGACGTGTCAGCGGATGGGTCTATGAAAGATGAGGTGAATCATAGAATTGATGAGGGGAAAAGGGTGAGTGGTGCACTTAGGAGTCTGTGGAGACGAAGAACTTTGTCCTTGGAGTCAAAGAGGGGAATGTATGAGAGTATAGTTTTACCAACGCTCTTATATGGGTGTGAAGCATGGGTGATGAATGTTGCAGCGAGGAGAAGGCTGGAGGCACTGGAGATGTCATGTCTGAGGGCAATGTGTGGTGTGAATATAATGCAGAGAATTCGTAGTTTGGAAGTTAGGAGGAGGTGAGGGATTACCAAAACTGTTGTCCAGAGGGCTGAGGAAGGGTTGTTGAGGTGGTTCGGACATGTAGAGAGAATGGAGCGAGACAGTGACTTCAAGAGTGTATCAGTCTGTAGTGGAAGGAAGGCGGGGTAGGGGTCGGCCTAGGAAAGGTTGGAAGGAGGGGATAAAGGAGGTTTCGTGTGCGAGGGGCTTGGACTTCCAGCAGGCATGCATGAGCGTGTTTGATAGGAGTGAATGGAGACAAATGGTTTTTAATACTTGACGTGCTGTTGGAGTGTGAGCAAAGTAACATTTATGAAGGGGGTTCAGGGAAACCGGCAGGCCGGACTTGAGTCCTGGAGATGGGAAGTACAGTGCCTGCACTCTGAAGGAGGGGTGTTAATGTTGCAGTTTAAAAACTGTACTGTAAAGCACCCTTCTGGCAAGACAGTGATGGAGTGAATGATGGTGAAAGTTTTTCTTTTTCGGGCCAGTGTGGTGATAAATTAATAAATACGCTCTTGCGTTACCGTCCACGGGATGGATATGAGGTACATAATAAACTAGCCACTTCGGTGGCAAAATGTATAAAAATCGTTAGCTTAGGGTTAGATTTCATAGGTCATCCATCCTAAACTAATTTAAATGATAAAGAAAAATATTTCTTGAAAAATATTACTCCAGTAATATTTCACGAACGAAAACACACACACACACACACCGCACGCATACACAAGCTTACTTTTAATTACAAATGAACTAAAACTTAAAATCTTGGAGGAGCTCTGGAACTCCCTAACACCTGGAAAATGACTACCTTTCCACTTCGTTTATTACCCGAGCAAGAGATGTCCGTCAAGTATAAATGATGCTACTGTTTACATGTGCAAATAGCCAATCAATGGCCTTCACCGTGGGGGCGTGGCCAAACCCGCCCAAACAAAACAGGGGGTCAGTTGCATAACCATTCCACCTTGACCTCTGGTCGACCACTGCTTGTTGCATTTGTTGGGAGGTTTGAGTGGATTCATGTAGAGGCGGAGAGGGAAATGGAGATGAGGGGGAAGGGGAGAGAGATGATGGAGGAGGAGGGATCGAAGTGACTGGATGTTGTATAGCATATAAGCAAGTAAGAAAGTTTTTGTTTTTTGTTAATACAATTGGATACATCGACAAAGAGCTACCACTCTGTTATATGACTGTTATATGAGCTGTTGGTTTTCCAGTTTTATTCCATCACACAAGATAACTTAGAGGGAGTTAAAATCTGTCTGCCTGAGCTGCGAGACTTCAATAGGACACTGAGACTCTCTTCAAGTATTCCATTAATGGTTCATCAGCTACGCATATTACAAAAGTTTCGTACCAGCAGAACTGGAGGTACTCTTGCTTGAGAACTACCATCTCTCAGGATGTGATGAATGGTTTGAAAAACCGACAAGTTGAAGATTGAGACACTTATGCAGCATATGGAAATCTTTATTCAGGAAACGTTTCGCCACACAGTGGCTTCATCAGTCCAATACAAAGAGGAAGGCGTAAGGAGAGGAGGAGAATGAGGTAATCAGTCCCTCAACCTGGAGTCGATGTGTTCAGTCCATCAATCTTGTAGGTTGAGGGACTGATTACCTCATTCTCCTCCTCTCCTTACGCCTTCCTCTTTGTATTGGACTGATGAAGCCACTGTGTGGCGAAACGTTTCCTGAATAAAGATTTCCATATGCTGCATAAGTGTCTCAATCTTCAACTTGTCGGTTTTTCAAACCATTCATCACAACTGTCGGACACTGCAGCATCATGGGATCTTGTTACAAAGAATTCTTCAACACTTGTTCAACCTTTGGACGAAGACCTACTTCGACTAGTGGATGGTACCACTATGACCCCGCCTCCATCTGCTTCACGTCACCTCACTACAGTATATAAGCCACGTCTACGGCCCTATGCTGTACATTCTACAAGATTGATGGACTGAACACATCGACTCCAGGTTGAGGGACTGATTACCTCATTCTCCTCCTCTCCTTACGCCTTCCTCTTTGTATTGGACTGATGAAGCCACTGTGTGGCGAAACGTTTCCTGAATAAAGATTTCCATATGCTGCATAAGTGTCTCAATCTTCATCTCTCAGGATGTTCGACCTGTACTTCACCTGTACTAAACAATACCTACAAGATGTAGGCTGACCCAAGTTGGGCAGGACCACGCTGTATTACCTCATAACACACGCGCGCGCGCGCACACACACACACACACACACACACACACACACACACACACACACACACACACACACACACACACACACCACATACACACACACGTTCCAGAGATGGGACACAGCAACAATGGGTCACAGTTGGAAGCTGAAGACACTGATGAATCACAGGGATGTTAGGAAGTATTTCATCAGCCACAGAGTAGTCAGGCAGTGGAATAGTTTGGGAAGCGATGTAGTGGAGGCAGGATCCATACATAGCTTTAAGCAGAGGTATGATAAAGCTCACGGTTCAGGGAGTGACCTAGTAGCGACCAATGAAGAGGCGGGGCCAGGAGCCAGGACTCGACCTCTGCAACCTCAACTAGACGAGTACACACACTCGGACCAGGCAGGTATAACAGGCAAGGATCAGGAAATATCTGTCGGGAAGACAGCGAGTCATGGTACCCGCCGAGGTGTCTGAGTGGGCACCTGTGACGAGCGGGGTTCCACAGGGGTCAGTCCTAGGACCGGTGCTGTTTCTGGTGTATGTGAATAACATGACGGAAGAAATACTCAGAAGACCGCAGACGGAGTACAGTCTATGGGGGGCCAGGGACTTCAAACCTCACTCAAGGAAAAGGATCTTGGTGTGAGTATAATACCGAGCACATCTCCTGAGGCGCACATCAACCAAATAACTGCTGCAGCATACGGGCGACTAGCGAACGTAAGAATAGCATTCCGACATCTCAATAAGGAATCGTTCAGGATCCTGTACACCGTGTATATCAGGCCTATATTGGAGTATGCAGCACCAGTTTGGAAACCACACCTAGCCAACCATGTAAGGAAATTAAAGAAAGTCCAAAGATTTGCAACAACACTAGTCCCGGAACTAAGGGGCATGTCCAACGAGAAGAGGTTAAGGGAAATCGACCTGACGACAATGGAGGACAGGAGAGATAAAGGGGATATGATAACGACATATAAAATACTGAGAGGAATTGAGAAGGTGGACAGACAGGATGTTCCAGAGATGGGACACGCCAACAAGGGGTCACAATTGGAAGTTGAAGACTCGGATGAATCACAGGGATGTTAAGAAATATTTCTTCAGTCACGGAGTTGTCAGAAAGTGGAATAGTCTGGGAAGTGATGTAGTGGAAGCAGGATCTATACATAGCTTTAAGAAGAGGTATGATAAAGCTCATGGAGCAGGAAGAGTGAACTAGCGACCAGTAAAGAGGCGGGGCCAGAAGCTGTGATTAGACTCCTACAACCACACACACAAAGTGCAAATCTTTGCAACAAGACTAGTCCTAGAGCTAAGGCCTATGTGGATGACCAACAGTCCGTGCAGGTGCGCTGGGAACTCGAGCTAAGTATCTGTTTCCTGAGTGGTATCGGAATCAGAGATTCCTCTGGCAGATTCTCACTCTGAGAAATGCTTCAAGCATTTTTCAGGAAAAAAGTGTTTTGAAAAGGGGAAATTGTTGAATTTACTGTAAAATTTGCTGACTGGCCGAATTTTGGACTATTTATAGTTTGATTTTAGGATGAAAATAACCGTTTCTTGCTATGAGTATATAGCATTCAAGCCACATTAGTACCATAGATTAGATTTTGGTGCCTTTCAACACAGCAGCCCTTTTGTAAATGATACCGTATTACAAGAAAAATTAAGAATTCCAAAATTCAAACTAATTCAATTTAAAGTCGCAACAAGTTTCTAGAGAATTAACAAGCGTTTAAACAAGGCAACCTTAGGTATACCAAGTATGTTATATAATATTTCCTGCTACAGCCCTTGCAGCTTCCATGCCTGGATAAACTAAGGCATAGCTTGAGTCACGTTTCCAGGACTGCTCAGGAGTCTGACAAATACCTAACTTTATCTAGGTCCTTTACAATAATTCTACAAGTTAAGAGGATTTGTAGATACTAAGAAAATTCCATATACAAACTACCAGTACGAAAGGCTTATTTTGAAGTCAGTGTAGTGGTTAAGAGGCCACCTGGAAGCCTTCAGTTTTATAAGGGTTGTACACTGTAAGAAGACTTCAACACCACGAAGACTTCATTACCTGGTGAGTGACACATTCCATTCTGAACCTAACCATATATTGGAGGTGTATCCAAGCGATGTTTCAATCCGTCCACGAGCATTAAGCAGCGACGAGTGGTTTCATAAGAGTCCAGGAAGCACCGAAACATCCTCTGACTTCATCTCGTTGCAGATTAACTGAGAACTGTTCCACCCACGGTACTGCGACTTACATTTTAAGATGATGCTCGGGAGATGAGGATTTGTTGTTACGTTATAATGAAACTAGGAAAATGTGGATACGTTATAATGATGCTGGAGAGATGGGTATGTGGTTACCTCATAATGCTGATGCTGGAGAGATGGGTATGTGGTTACCTCATAATGCTGATGCTGGAGAAATGGGGGCTGTGGTTACCTCATAATGCTGATGCTGGGGAGATGGGGGTTGTGGTTACCTCATAATGCTGATGCTGGAGAGATGGGGGTTGTGGTTACCTCATAATGCTGATGCTGGAGAGATGGGGGTTGTGGTTACCTCATAATAATGATGCTGGAGAGATGGGGGCTGTGGTTACCTCATAATGATGATGCTGGAGAGATGGGGGCTGTGGTTACCTCATAATGATGATGCTGGAGAGATGGGGGCTGTGGTTACCTCATGATGATGCTGGAGAGATGGGGGCTGTGGTTACTTCATAATAATGATGCTGGAGAGATGGGGGCTGTGGTTACCTCATAATGATGCTGGAGAGATGGGGGCTGTGGTTACCTCATAATGATGATGCTGGAGAGATGGGGGCTGTGGTTACCTCATAATGATGATGCTGGAGAGATGGGGGTTGTGGTTACCTCATCAAACAATGGACTCAAGGCAAGCAGCATCTCGCGCAGATGCTGATGCTGCACTTCCCCCCAGCCTCTTATAACCTTTTTGTATACATTGACCCTTTTTTTTCCTCCCCTTTCGTCCTCTAACGATAGCAACATTCGCTGATTTTAATTGTATGACCCTTGTGGGCTTAGCGCTTCATTTTTGATAATTCCTCTGGATGCCCTACAAAAATCATTAAAGCCACAGCTTGTGTCGCCATTGAGCATCCTTGAAGTCCTTTTCTGAGGATGACAAATGTTATCCAGTGGACCGGTAAGCCAGTGGAAGGCGTCGGTCAGATGACCAAAAGCTCCAGCTGTGGGTCATCATATGACTAAGACCCACATCAGGAAACACTTGTCCTGTTTCCTGACAAACCTTACCTAACCTTATCCGCAAGTGAAGAGCTTTGTGGTGATGTGATGCTCTACAGAGAGCGAAGTTTGATTTGGTAGAGCTCTACAGAGGGCGAAATACGATTTTATGAAGCTCTACATAGAGCGAAGCATAATTTGATCAGGCTCTATACAGAGTTTGATCAAATCATGCTTCACTCTACGCAGAGTGAAGCATGATTTGACAAAGTTTCAAACAGAGCGAAACATGATTTAATAAATTACTACACAGAGCGAAACGTCGTATATAATACAGGTTTCGCTCTGCAACAATTGTTTTGACACACCACCACTGATGCTGCCTCCACTTACCTCAAGGAAGAGATGCTCTGACCCTGGTGAAGGGTAGCTGTTTCGAGGAATTTGAGCTTCCATCATCTTCCTTGGATCAAACATGATTACCTCTTCCCCTTCCTATCTCCCCAAGCCCATCATGACCCCTACAGGTTTATCGAGTCTTCTTGCTGATTGCTGGGGTTATGTATGGTATATGATGAACCTTGTCCAAAACACCAGTGGCTTATCCAGGTTCCCCTAGCCAGGCGCCAGGTTCCCCTAGCCAGGCGCCAGGTTCCCCTAGCCAGGCGCCAGGTTCCCCTAGCCAGGCGCCAGGTTCCCCTAGCCAGGCGCCAGGTTCCCCTAGCCAGGCGCCAGGTTCCCCTAGCCAGGCGCCAGGTTCCCCGTCTACCTGGTCACCTACTGAGTCATTAGCTAGAAAAAATGCCGATTACCCTCAATAAACTTGAGACAGATCTTTGTTTTGCTTCGTTTGTAATGAGAGATAGCAAATAAACAGCTTCATTTTCTTAATAGGTCAACTATTCACATCATCAACTGTAATTACTGTATTTTCTGGCATATAAGACGCACTTTTTTCCTCACAAAAGTCTTGGAAAATCAGCCTGCGCCTTGTATGCTCAAGGTCAGGATCAAGGGTATGTTTAGGGTTACGCTTTAGCAGTTGTTGACTAACATAACGTTACAATTGCTTGGAAGCATCGTCTTACGTGTCTCATATGATCGTGCGCCTTATATGCCGGACTATACGGTACCTGTATCAAGAACCCTTCATTTCCCCAGGAAGAAGCTTCCTTGGCTGTGGTGAAGGTTTTGGTGGTGGTGGTGATGGTGGTGGTAGAGGTGGTGTTGGTGATGGATGTGGTGGTAAAAGGGGGAGGTGGTGGTGGTGGAGGTGGCAGTGGTAGGTGCCGGGAACAGCCTTGTTATTTTTTTAGGGGGGGGGGAGGATAGATGTCAACCTTGGGAAGGTTATTAGCCTCTGTAGGCAACTTGTCCTTCAGGAATTTGCTCAGAGACTGTCATCCTGTCCTCGGAAAAAAATGTTCCATTTTTCTCCTTTCCACAGTACATAATCACAGGCTAAGGTGCTGCCATTTTAACTCAGGTCATTAAAAAAAAAACATACACTAGCTACATGGAGGGTGTTCGGGGGGCCAATGCCCCTGCAGCCCAGTCCTTGACCTGGCCTCCCGCTAATGACTCGTATCTGATATCCCTCTTTCCGCCCCCTATAACCCCAAAACTTTCTACCCGGATCTCGAAGGTGAGTCTAACGTCTTTATAATTTACAAACGCCCTTTTTTCCCCTGGCGTAAACAACTTCATAGATGGTGACCATGAAGGCGGGGTTGTGTAGGACAACCGGCTGCACCAGGTTTTTTCCCGAAGGACAGTGTCATCCTTGTCTGGTCCAGCTAGGTTTGCCTTAAGGGCGGGGCCAAGTAACAGGGTAAGTGAAACGTTTAGGGAGGATAGGGAAGAAGAAAAGGGGATACATTTAGAAAAGGAAGAAAATACGAAGGGAAGGGACAGTGGACGGGAATGGTGAAAAATTGGGGGAAGTAGAATGATGGCGAAGAACAGGTAAGTAGATGAGTAGGAGGAGGAGGAGGAGGGGGGAAGCAGGAGCACGGGAGGATGAAATCAAGGTGGACAAGATTAATACTTATAAAAACACATTATGAGTAACGAGTGAAACCTGAGGGAGGCGCTTCTAGCCTAGCAACACCTGAACAGGTAGGCTGCATGTGTGATATTACCGCCGCTCCACACAACACCTGGCCGAGGGAGGTGATACCTCTACTAAGGAGACTTAGCTTGGAGAAATTGATACCAAGTAGTCCCATCAAGGTTACGCTAATAACGTCAGCATTCCACAACTCGTATTGCAGTTAAATATTTGGAGCATTTCGGTTGCTGGCCGACTAAATGAGGTGTCCCCCAGCAATTACAAATTTATTATGCTAGTAAACTGGCAGATTTACACCTATTCAAGCTAACCACAAGGCATTCTTTTCAAGAGATGCATCGGTCATTAAAAATGCAAGCGTTCGTGAGAGATATACTTAATTACAGAATATCAAAAAGTAATTTGCAAAATACGCCTCTACGCACTACATCAACAATCTCATCCTTTCTCTAAATCGCGTACACAAGTGTTGAAGTTGATCTGAAGAGACTTTGTCGGGTTATCATACACAAACCACAATCAGCAATGTTCTGTATAAAACTGATGAAAAAGGACTGTCAAGTGCCACTAGTTGTGTGAACCTTTCCCAGTTTACAGAACATCTGTGTTGTAAATTTGAAAGCGATGAAAAGTTAGTTATTAAAGAAAACCTTATTGGGAAGAAAAAAAAGTTAACTAAAAGGTACCTGTATAATATACACATTATATATATATATATATATATATATATATATATATATATATATATATATATATATATATTAATGTGTGTGTGTGTCGTGCCGAATATGTAAAACTGGTCAATTAGCAAGAACTCATTTAAAATTAAGTCCTTTCTAAAATTTTGTCTTATACGTTTAAAGATATATTTTTTTCATTAATGTTAATGTAAAAATTTTTAATTTTGCACCAAAAGAATCTTAGGAAACTTACCTAACCTTATTATAACAACAATTTATTTTAGCCTAACCCAAACAAATATATTTTATATTTGTTTACAATAATTTAATACTAAACAAACACAGTGAAATACATTTTTTTCGTTAGGTTCATAATAATTTTGGTGAAATTACTGCATACACAAATTTTCGCTTGTCCTATATGGCAAGATGAGCGTTGCTATTTAAGCCAAGATCGCAAGTTCTGCCTATTCGGCACGACATTATATATATATTGAAAGCAAAAAGGGGAATTTATGAGAGTATAGTTATACCAACGCTCTTGTATGGGTGTGAAACATGGGTGGTGAATGTTGCAACAAGAAGGCTGGAGGCAGTGGAGATGTCAAGCCTGAGGGCAATGTGTGGTGTGAATATAATGCAGAGAATCCGTAGTTTGGAGATTAGGAGGAGGTGTGTGATTACCAAAACTGTTATTCAGAGAGCTGAGGAAGGGTTGTTGAAATGGCTTGGACATGTAGAGAGGATGGAACGAAATAGAATGACTTCGAGTGTGTATAAATTTGTAGTGAAGGGAAGGCGGGGTAGGAGTCGGCCTAGGAAAGGTTGGAGGGAGGGTGAAAGGAGGTTTTGAGTGAGCGTGTTAGATAGGAACAAATGGAGACAAATGATTTTTAAGACTTGACGTACTGTTGAAGCGTGAGCAAAGTAACATTTATGAAGAGATTCAGGGAAACCGGCAGGCCGGACTTGAGTCCTGGAGATGGGAAGTACAGTGTCTGCACTCTGAAGGAGGGGTGTTAATGTTGCAGTTTTGTAACTGTAGTGTAAGCGCGCCTCTGGCAAGACAGTGATGGAGTGAATGATGAAAGTTTTTGATTTTCGGGGCCACCCTGCCTTGGTGGGAAACGGCCACTTTATATATATATATATATGTTCCTCAAGGGCTATGTTAATCGTATGCAAGAGCATAGTACACACACAAAAAGACGGGTATTTGAAGGAATTGTTTCCATTCCATTTTAGGCTCGAAGGACTACAAAATTTGAAGTTTTCTCTCTAGGATACGTGTGTATTTAATATGATGCGACTCCTTTAATGTAGTCTAGACGCTCAGGGGAAAAAAACACTATCCACCAATTTTAGTGCTTCACCGCCCACGGTTATATAGCACATTTTATAACCCAAAAAAAAAAAATTATGGCGACAATATCCAAAATTTACTTTAGATCGGGGCTATTTTAAGTAAATTATTGCACATTAGTTTTGAAAAGTCCAAATTACGCAGAATGTTTGCACGGGTCTGCATCTTTAAGACAATGTATTTTGATACGTAGAAATGTGGCAATGTTTGCCACAGTACTGGAAAATGTTACCAGAATATAATTTACAATTGGCTCTCTGCCTCTGTTTCAAGACACACTCTTTGTAGTGATAGTTGCCTTAAGAAATCAGAAAAAAGTTGTATTGAATACGAAGCTGAAGGTACGAATTCGCTGCCAGTGAGAAGGGACTCGTTTCTCTGCTGATAGCGGCAGACCTAATTAACAATTTAACAATAGCAGGAATGTTGTGTGTACTGACACGTAGCTTAATATAATGTAAAGAAAAGGTCTCGAAAAGTTACTTAGGTAAGAAATAAATTGTTATATTTTGACAATATACCGTGCGCTCCATGGAATTTTCTTATTGTGTATTACAGCTAAGGCAGGATACGTGTTACGTATACCAAAGTGAAACACCTGATGTATATACCAAAGTGATATACCTGTTGTGTATACCAACCAAAGAGGGATAACTTGCGTATCCGAGTCTCGATGGAATAGCTAAAGTGTATCACAGACAAGACAATGTAACTATCACGTAGTCTAGCCAAAGAGGTTTTTTTATTACCCTAACACTAGAGTTGAATGTTAATTGCGGATATATTGATAATTTTAATCAAATAAAAACAGTCCCTCAACTGAATTCAATTAATCTTATTCTTCCAACCAACTGATTACAGCTCTGCAGTGACTGTTGATTTTTTTCTAATTGGAGTTGACCACCTCTTCCCAGGATCAAACATGATAACCGCCCATTCCTCAGGCACAGGTTTAGCCGTCCCCTCTGAATACAATGCCTCGCAGAGTCATAGTCGGTAACCGGAGGTACATTCTCCAATGATTTTACTCGTTGAAGATGATCAACGAATGGAACCAATCAGCGATCCATTTACAGGTAGCTCAGGTCTGCCCTCGCAACACTTGTGTTAGACGGTGGTGGTGGGAGGCCTTCGCTGCTTCATTATAGCTCTTGTTAGAACTGCACTATGATCCTTACAGTCTCTACCTGGTGTTTTTTTTTTTTTGGCAAAGTGACCCACTCACTGGCTGGTCCTGTGACCGAAGCTTTCCTCTAGCTGGTCCTGTGACCGAAGCTTTCCTCTAGCTGGTCCTGTGGCTGAAGCTCCCTGGCTTACCGGGTAATTCCGTAAAAATATTTAAAGAGCGCATGGTAGGAGGTGATAGTATTTATCTTGAGCTGCTGGCCTTAATGTGTATATGCATAAAATACAGCACAAATAAAACTTAATTTATTTACGGTATGATGATAATATTTCTTACTAAATTTGGACTAATGTCATGATTTTTTTTTTTTTTGTAAGTTCTTCGAGCTTTTGCAAACAAAGACATTATGATCAGCCTGGTTTTGTTTATAGCGATTGTTGTTACTTTCATAAATTACACAGATCATATGAACAGTTGATGGAATTGAACTGAAACCTCATACTGTATAATGTAAACAACACCAGAGGTTCCTGAACGCAAGTTGAGAGAGACGAGAGAGAGAGAGAAAGAGAGACGAGAGAGAGCCTCTAGCCATTCACAGGCAATCACCTCAGCTTGTTCGATAGAGAAATGAATATGGAACATATTCTCGCAGGCTAAGGATAACCACCGCGACATGCAAATCTATTGAATTTACATAGAGATCGCCACGTATGTCCTGATGGTGTAAGTGTGAAGCCTATTGGACCATCTTCTTAGAGCCTCCGTGCTCAAGTTATGGTCAGAGAGGCACGCAAACTAGCCTCTCATGTCTCTATCCCTTCATCTTTTGCATATATGTTGCTCACCCTTCTGCAGCACCACACTGGCGCCGCCCTAGTGGTGACCACGTTACTCGTTGCAAAAGCACACAAACACAAATGCGTTTACATATGCAGAAATTATAATTGTTAAGGTTTGGTATTAAAAAACTCTGAATGTATTTGGGTCAGACAAGTGGAAAGAGTTGCTGTCAGTTTACTTCAGAATAAAGTGTTATTTCATAGCTAATTTTTTTTTCTTGGTGTCTTACACGACACAGTTTAAAAGGGAGAAAATTTTTCTCAAATTGTAGCTTTAAAATGTCATAAAATGTGATGAAAGTATGACTTACGAAATCGTAATGACACGATTGCAAACAAACCATACCACGGGTTGGGTTAGAACCCGCGATCAGAGTCTCAAAATTCCAGACCGACGCGTTAACCACTGACTAACGCGTCGGTCGGGAGTTTTGAGAGAGTGATCGCGGGCTCTAACCCCATCCGTGATATGGATTTTTTTATAATGAAAGTACTTAAGAAAAGTCTCCTCCAGGCCACTTGCTGCAATGTATCACTCTTATGTTCAGCAAAAAGATCTTCAGACAGTGTAGAGAAACAACAGATGAAGTTTTGCTTTTGATAATAGCAAAAGCAAAAAATTATTTCACGTATCATTCGATAAACGGAGAACAACACTTCTGCTCCAAGCTTTTAAGCTCGATTTATCGATGATATCTCAGGGTGTTTCACGATGAATAAGAAAAATGTAAAAGCTTTCCGAAGGTGGATAAATATCGTCCATCACTAACTACTGTTTTCTCTGAAATAGTCTAAGAAACATTTTCTTCCTGAAGACCCTCTGGTCTATGAGAAGTAAACTATCTACACCACAGCATTATAATCCTTGAATATGATAATGGTATACAATACCGACAAGTTGATAAAAAAAACACGTGCAACATTTAGGTAACTTTATTCCGAAGCTTTTCGCCTACACAGTAGGCTTCTACAGTCGAGTACAAAGTAGGCAGTAGAAGCAGTAGAGATGTAAAAAAGATGTAATCTGTCCATTACGCATGAAGACATAGTTATGAGGTGGTCAGTCCCTCAACCTGGAGAAGAGTATTACTTTCAACAATAACTTTCGTCTTTTTCATTCCTCGTGTCTTCCGTCGCTTAAGGACTCCTCACCCTTTATCCTCAGGCTAACAAAAGAATCTTTAGCGAGGCGGAAAACTCCCAGCCAGTGTTAGTGAAGATGGATTTTTCCCATTGCAGGTACAATCTTCTGAGGCTCAAAAAAAAAAGCACGAACTCCTAGAGGTCGCAAGCATGTGTAGATCCTCTTCGCTATTGAAAATTCAGAATACACTTGTAATTCCAGTCCCTTTCGTTTCTTCACTGGTGCTCCTCTTCAAACAGAATGGTTCGTTCACTTCTCACACTGTGCTCCACTCCTCGCATGGAAACGAAATGCTTCCTTACATGATGTCATACACCCTGTACAAGTTCGAAGGAGTTGCCAGTCATCACCCTCGGCCTGCCTCCTTTAACACCCCTCCTCCAGGGTTCTACCTGTGGTCTACCTGGAATGTGTTGAGGGGGTTAACGCCCCTTCGGCCAGGTCCATGACCAGCGATGTATATTACATATCTTCACGCTGAGCACCCGTACCGTCACCCTCATTAGCTCTCCACGGATCATATCATTAATTAACTGTCCTCAACGCTTGCTTACCAGTAAAGTTATCTTCCTAATGGTGATATGAGCGTGTAACTACTCTATCTCGTTCGCATTTGGATGTCTTGCAGAAGGCCAAAGAACTTCCTTAGCCATAAATATCGATCATTGCCTTTATCGATGAAATATTCTTTGTTTCTTTCAATTTTATTTTCTTCTTATAGACTGCTCAGTTCTCGTGGATATACTTGCACCTCCCGGTCTGTTTTTCTACCTTTAATTTCAAGCTTCTTGAAAAATTCCACTAGCAGATCATTCTTCTCCCTTCCCTCAATCCATCCACTAACTTTATTGCAATGTTCTTATTTGCTTAGTTTTTCTTTTCAGTGGCGCGCTCGGCTCACATCCTAAGAATCCGGGTTCAGTCTTGCGCGAGGTAGTTCATGAAAATAACTCTCCTAATACCTGCTTCTCCTGGTCACCTAGCAGTAAACAGATACCTGGGAATTCAGGGCACGGACAGGTCTAGCTAGAACTTATGCTACGCTGCTCCATCAGTTGTTTACAATCCTGTTATTTTGATTCTCGCGAGTCAGTTTCCTGGGAACAGGAGGCTGTTGTGAGTAGCATCCCGGAGGACCTAAAGATCCCAATGTAAATAAGCTACAATGCTTTCTCGAGTTATCCTGAGTTATGAACCCTTTTGGATCGATTTAAATAGTCTTTTGATATTGATCTGGTTTTTCCAGTGTTCTCTGGCTTTTATGTCTCTCGGCTACAACCTTTGTTGAAGTTGAGACAACAACCTTTGTCTCAACCACAGCCACAATCATTAAGGTCTAGTCAGCATGCACAATCCCTCTGCATTGCTGACCAGACGTTAAAGATTGATGATGAAGCCATGAAATTGCTTGTTGATGAGTTGTATGCTAATCGAAAGATGTGTACTTAGAGCTTGTTTTTTCTCTGTCCGTTTAGTTCACTAGACATTCCTATGGATTCATTACTAACCTAGTAATGTTCTATCCTGGGATTTTTTGCTGTTGTTTTGTATGCTAGAACAAAATTAGCTTGGTTGCCCTTATATCATCCTTTTGCAATTTTTCGCGACTGCGTAAATGCTAGATCGTGTCAAAAATGACTGAACAGCGGGGTCAGATTTTCAGAATTGTCAAAAAAAAATTTAATTAGGCTCAAATGAAGGGAAATGTTAAGTTGAATAATATATTATCCAAATCTTAAATGATTTGATTAGATATTCCTTAATTCTTATATCTAATATCTCACTTTTTTAAACCGTGTCACGGGCGGGGGTAGAACCCGCGGTAAGTCGTAAAACTCCAGACCGACGCGTTAGCCACTGGACCAGCTGGCTACAATAAGATTCAGCCAACTAGGTATATTTATACACCACAGGAAGGTTAGCAGAGACACCATTGTGATCACAAATGCAAGTTTTTACAGATGAATCTCCTGTCAGAGTGGCGACGCTGGTCTGGAGTTTTAAGATTCGCTCACCGCTAGTTCAATCCTCGCCCGTACCGTGGTTTCTTTGCAATCGTGTCATTACGATTTCTTAGTTATCTCACTTTTTTCATTTCCAATGGGGGAGTTCGAGATGGTGGTTGCAAATCTGAAATGAGCTAGCTGGATCATTCTTACTTCTTACAGCGTATTTCTTACTTGTAATGCAGGACTTTGAGATATCTGATACAACTGCTGATGATCGGAAGTGGCATCTCTAAATTTAGCAAGCCTGACCACTATAACAATTCAAACTACGAGAAGTTAAGAAAGTTATTGAGGATGCTACACAGCAGCATAACTATTAGGTGCTTAAGAGAGTGCAAACTATTCTGGACTCTCAAGCAGGACAAATATTGTGATTCATTCACCTCGAAGGATCATGCCAAAAGGCTTCTAAGAAAAATATTGGATAGCTCAGTACATAGTGATGAACCATCAGTTGCTAGAATAAGGTCCCAAGTGAAAGTTTTTAATTTCAAAAAGCAATGATTTGTGGATCCTAATAGGTACGACAAGGGTAATGTGTAAAAGAAAGGTGTCGCAGATGCTCCACCTGCTATATCACATTACTGCGATGACTGTAATGATGTGTGGGGTAGGGAAGTTGCAGTGTGTTACAATAGTGTAATAGCTGCAACTGAGGCACAGTATCATCATCACTGATGTGATGAGTTTACAATGATCCCTGTGCATGGTGATCATCTCAGTGATTGATGATGAAACTATGAAATTGCTTGTTGATGAGATATATGGTAATCGAACGATATGTACTTGGACATCCACTTTATCTCGCCCACCACCTGCAGGAGATGTGTGCCCTCCCTGCTGATGTCAAGGAGGACTTTGTCTGGCACCTTTGTCGGCACCATGAGTGACACTGTGAATACCGTATAATGGTATACAATACCGACAAATTGATAAGACACATCTGCAACAGTTAGGTATCTTAATTTCGAAACGTTTCGCCTACGCAGTAAACTTCTTCAGTCGAATACGGAGGAGGCAGCAGAAGCAGTAGAGATGTAAAGACGATGTGATCAGTCCATCACCCTTGAAGATGTAGTTCTGAGGTGATCAGTCCCTCAGTCTGGATAAGAGTTTTGCTCCATAGTCTGAAACAATGTGAAGCTGAAGCAACAGTATGGAGATTTGTATACTGTCAAAGGTTAGGCGGAGATAATCTTGACTACAGGAGAAGCGGGGCCCACTAGTAGAAGTAAGAATGCAATCATTTTAAGAGGGCACGTCCCTCTCCAGTCCATCCCTTCTCACTTGTAACTGGTGGTCAGGCAAAAGAAAATAGGTTATCAAAGATATTCTCTATACCAAGTTAGTGATCGATCAGTTCGGTGAGACCACTGTCATCAAGACTAGCAAGGAAGCTCTCAAGGACACAACTCTGTCTGCTGAGCTTGTAAATGAGTGGATTGACGTTCTCCCCATCAGTACGCACGTATGCATGAACTACATCTACTCTGCTGAGCCACCAGATCAGACTGCGTAAATTCACCACAAGGAGTTGAAGCACTGGAATGTCTTAGATGCAGATAATCGAGGTCTCACTGCTGCGGAAGTGGAATACTGCCCTCACCCACTGGAGGATCATTGCCCTCATCACCACAGTCCAGTCACCGACCAAATTGTTCTTGCTGAAGGGAAAATAGCTGATTCTATTGTGACTGGAGAAAGGATAGAAGGTAGTTTATTAGCGGTCTCCTTAGTGGGTTCTATGACCCTGTCAGCAGCTCCATCAAGATGATGGACGTTGTCAGAAGCGTGGCAAGTATAACAAAGTCGAGCCTGTCATCGACCCTAAGACACTCGGTATTTGGACAGCACCGTCAGTTGGAGCCTAGCGATTTTGTTCACTATAAGCTGTGTGCATTGTCTCCATCGCTTATTAAAAAGCATGGTTGTCTCTGGAAAGGCAATAAGTCAGTGTTGAATAAGGTCCTTGGTGTACTAGAGATCTCACCACCAGCTGCTGACATTGTCCACAATTGTTCTACCATATATGGACGCACGGCAGCAGTCCCTCAAATCTGATCACAGCCATCATGGGTCATCTGAGTCACTATCCAGATCATACTCTGAGAATCATTGTCTTTGATAAATATCAAGATGTGTCTGCCAAGAATCACGAGAGAATATGACGGGCTGGTGAGGTTCCCATCAACTATGAGCTGTCGGTCATCAGTCCTCTGTCCAGAAGAGATACAGCCTTGAAGAGGAAGATCAACAAGCGGAGAGTGGCAAGTGTGTTGTCTATCTTCGGTCTAGGGAAGAACGTGACTATGGCGACTCATGATGGTGCCTTTGGTCATGTTGAGACAGACATTGCTATCATCTCCTGCGTTCTTGAGACTGCCAGTTCTGGCAAGGGTGTGATTTATGCACTTGACGACACAATGTGTTTGTTCGAAGGAGAGGGAATGACTAAGACCAAGATCAGGGAAAGCTTGTCCTGTTTTCTGACAAACCTTACCTAACCATGCATGGTGTAAACGGAGCGGTGTGGGACAGTGCTGGATATTAATGCCACCTGCGCTGGCTTAGGGCCAAAGTGCCGACAGCTGTTTGGTACAACATCCATGCCCTCGGTGGCCGTGACACGACCTCTTATACATGCCAGAAAACAAGGTCGGGGCACTAAAACACATACTCGCTCGGGATTTTCCGGGTTTGAAAGAGAGAAGAGGTTTTAGTCTGGAATTGAGGAGGGTATCGGAGGATGAGGAGAAGGATTCAGAAAAGAGTGAAGACTATGAGGATGTTGAAGGTGGTCTTGCTAGTCCTGAATACATTGATGATGAGTGAATATAAGTAAATGGTCTTCATTAGATGATATACATAGAAACTGTATAAGATATTGCTGTGTGTTACACATCTCTCATTACTGTTTTTCTCACTATCAGATGTGTAAATTATTGTATGTGAATCCATTTCTTCTCATGAATAAAATAAATTATTATTTATCAGAATATTCCATTAGTCTTCCACCCTGGCTTGACCCACAACACTTTATTTTGACACTGAATTTAAAAAAAAAAAAAACTTCAGAAATGGATTCTGTATACCTTTAAAACAGAGTTTGAAACTTAAAAGAGGTTCAGAAAATAAATTTTTAAGAAGGTGATCAGTTATCTTAGACTTATGCAAAATACCAGAGTTATCCAAGAATAAAATATGGGCAGCAACCAAGCTTAATTCGTTGTTGGACTCCGTGGGAGTACAAATCCATCAGGAAGCTTCACAAGATAAAACAGTACTAGGGCCTTTTTTTGGGAATTATCCCAGGTAATTTACACTGTATAATTGCACTCGTGTGCACCTGAACCTAAATAAACTTACATCCTATAATTATGCTTGTTTCTCGCGTAGAGCAACCACCACCTCATTTATCGTAGTATCCCTTGTACGCTGGGGCAAGCAAGCCTCGATCTCCGTGCTCTTCAGTACCGAGGCCATCAAATTGTTGCTTCATCCTTTCTAGCAGAGATGATGATAATAACAATCTTTATTTCTACAGGTACACGATACAACTTATACAGACATCATGTATAATCCCCCCACCCCCCTGAAAGCTATTACACTTACACTGAGGCTATTTTCGGAATGTCCCTTTATGAGTAAGGGGAAAGAGGTGCCTTGACGCTCGTAAAGGGCTCTTGATCTGGTGAATTTGAGATAACCTTCCTTTCCTCTGATTAACCCTTAAGTGCCACCCACTCCCCAGGCGCTGCATAACCCTTATGGGTTTAACACTTCCCCACGAATTATGGCTACAGTAAATGAAAGTGTGTAATATATATATATATATATATATATATATATATATATATATATATATATACATATGGAGTACTGGGGGTTCGACCTGGCGACGTCTTCACAAAAATCACCATCATAACAACTCTCATTTCCCATCATCTCTCCTCGTCCAGAAATCTATCATCCATCAGCTGTGTTATGAGCAATAAAATTCCGGTGTGACATGATCGCTAGGTAATTGCTTGTCTAGGCATCAGTCATCTCCCGAGGCGGCCCGTAAATGTCACATCACGCCGGCCGTTACCTGTCGCTGACAGCTACACCATGCTGGTAGCCACGGGCTTGCTTACAAACAGCAGTACTATCCTACTGTCATTGTATGACAAATCCCACATGTGCTGCTTTCACAGCAGCAATATAATCATAATGCTATTTCCAGACCATTGTCAATATATACAAATTTA
The DNA here is from genome assembly GCF_038502225.1 of Cherax quadricarinatus. Lineage (NCBI taxonomy): Eukaryota > Metazoa > Arthropoda > Malacostraca > Decapoda > Parastacidae > Cherax > Cherax quadricarinatus. The sequence goes on from NC_091304.1 coordinate 48,110,423, forward strand.
TACTTTTTGAGGGTTCGATCCTCCGTCTGTTATTCTTGTGAGTAACAGGAGGAGGATCGAACCCTCAAAAGTTACTTCCGCTGAATGACTTACACAGGTTTAGCTCTATGTATAAATAAAATAATATACATTTAATTAACAATTTTAACATTTAAATTGATTTTCAATCTACAAATTGTTAAAAACTATAAATCAAACTACAAATTTTAAACCACTGTTAACTTTCTCTTTAAAATTTTTAATTTTCAATACAGATTTCTCTAACTATTACTAAAATTCGAGTCTATCGCCTCAATAAACTATTTAATCTGTGTTCTTTAGGCGTGTTAGAGCCAGGCGAGAAGATGCTGCCAGGCTTGAAGATGCTGCCAGGCTTGAAGATGCTGCCATCTCCTTAAGATCTAGCCCAAGAAAGTGACCTCAGAAATGCATTGTAATGAATCTGTTTTGCCAGCATTAAAGGATTTTCCATCTCGAATTGAACATAATTAGAGTCAAGCTTTTATTCTCTGGCTTCAATGATAGCACATCCCTGGCCCCAGTGATAGCACATCCCCGGCCCCAGTGATAGCACATCATTGGCCCCAGTGATAGCACATCCCTGGCCCCAGTGATAGCACATCCCTGGCCCCAGTGATAGCACATCCCTGGCCCCAGTGATAGCACATCCCTGGCCCCAGTGATAGCACATCCCTGGCCCCAGTGATAGCACATCCCTGGCCCCAGTGATAGCACATCCCTGGCCCCAGTGATAGCACATCCCTGGCCCCAGTGATAGCACATCCCTGGCCCCAGTGATAGCACATCCCTGGCCCCAGTGATAGCACATCCCTGGCCCCAGTGATAGCACATCCCTGGCCCCAGTGATAGCACATCCCTGGCCCCAGTGATAGCACATCCCTGGCCCCAGTGATAGCACATCCCTGGCCCCAGTGATAGCACATCCCTGGCCCCAGTGATAGCACATCCCTGGCCCCAGTGATAGCACATCCCTGGCCCCAGTGATAGCACATCCCTGGCCCCAGTGATAGCACATCCCCGGCCCCAGTGATAGCACATCCCTGGCCCCAGTGATAGCACATCCCTGGCCCCAGTGATAGCACATCCCTGGCCCCAGTGATAGCACATCCCTGGCCCCAGTGATAGCACATCCCTGGCCCCAGTGATAGCACATCCCTGGCCCCAGTGATAGCACATCCCTGGCCCCAGTGATAGCACATCCCTGGCCCCAGTGATAGCACATCCCTGGCCCCAGTGATAGCACATCCCTGGCCCCAGTGATAGCACATCCCTGGCCCCAGTGATAGCACATCCCTGGCCCCAGTGATAGCACATCCCTGGCCCCAGTGATAGCACATCCCTGGCCCCAGTGATAGCACATCCCTGGCCCCAGTGATAGCACATCCCTGGCCCCAGTGATAGCACATCCCTGGCCCCAGTGATAGCACATCCCTGGCCCCAGTGATACATCCCTGGCCCCAGTGATAGCACATCCCTGGCCCCAGTGATAGCACATCCCTGGCCCCAGTGATAGCACATCCCTGGCCCCAGTGATAGCACATCCCTGGCCCCAGTGATAGCACATCCCTGGCCCCAGTGATAGCACATCCCTGGCCCCAGTGATAGCACATCCCTGGCCCCAGTGATAGCACATCCCTGGCCCCAGTGATAGCACATCCCTGGCCCCAGTGATAGCACATCCCCGGCCCCAGTGATAGCACATCCCCGGCCCCAGTGATAGCACATCCCCGGCCCCAGTGATAGCACATCCCCGGCCCCAGTGATAGCACATCCCCGGCCCCAGTGATACCACATCCCCGGTCCCAGTGTTACCACATCCCTGGCCCCAGTGATGTCACTTTCCTCGCAGTGTGCTGTCAATGGGGACAATGAACACGGGAGGCTTGACCCTCCGCTGTTGGTGGTAGACCTCGCAAAATCATTTGTTTATCTGGAGGACAACTTGCTGACATTGTCCTCCTCTTCCAGGTATTCTGTCGTCCAGTTATTGATGGTGGCTCTTTTGTGCTTCAAAATCCCCCGCCGGCTGGCGATTACAAGCACAAATTCTCATGATGTATAAGAATTAAGGATTTTCCACGAGCATATGTTCGATCAGGTAAGCCCTGAGGTAGCCCTTTGCTTCACAAAGCCTCCGTAAGGTACCCGTTAGGACGCCACCCCAGGCTCCACATAGGCTTCATTGAGCTCTCTTATAAAAGCAGGTTCGTCACCAGAATTGATGTAGTTTTCCTTAAGTACTGTCCACGAGGTAGGTCCCTAAACTTGAGAAAGATTTCATTAAGCACTATCAACAAGGCATGCCCCCAGGCTTCAGCAAGTCACCGTTAAGTACTCACTGAGGCTTCAGGGAGTCACTCTTTAACACACTCAGCAAGGCAGGTCCCCAGGTTTCACAAGACCCCCGTTAAGCCGCCTCGCTATCTGCTATTACCTTGTTCACATCAGCGTAAATAAATCCCCACTGTCTGATCCATAATTTTTCCCCCCATTATGACGTCCCCTTCATTACAATTTCTCATTACGATACTCGTTTGTAAAGGCCAAGGAAACCATCAACTATCAATTTTACGCTCAAGAGTCAAAGGCCACAGTGGATATACAAAGGATCACCGGTACTCTATTTTGCTCTCACGGGATATACACGCCAAAAGGACCTGTTATATCTTGAATCATTATCACCACCTCTCCGTCTCAGACAAGACCTCAGTTGGAAAGGAAATATTGCAGGAATAGGGTGATCTTACTGCAAGTAATGGGTGGAAACATTAAGACGAGTTTCCTTAAGACACCTGCTGTCCATGTTCACCTATCAGTTAAATAAGTACCTACGTGTTAGTCGACTAGTGTGGGTTGCATCCTGGGGAGCAAAATTGACCTAATTTGCCAGAAATGCTCTGCATAACAAGGGTCTTTGTACATATTATGTCACTGATATCAGTTAGACCTGTATACCTTTTATATGTACTAGTAGAAATACAGATTGTCATTATTGTATTGTTATTAATATTATTCATGAGACAGGAGGAAAACGTGAGCAGTCCTACCGGAGAGTAAAACGTTGATCCAGTATTTCATACTTGTATGACAAGGTGGTGGTATCTCCCTGGATGTACAGGGTGTTCTAAATTGATGGACCCGTGATATATGAAATATATATATGTAACTGGGTCTATCATTCTGAAACCCCTGTATGTCTCACAATGCATGTACTGAATTTAATATAATGATAGTGACGACGGTGACTGAGATGATAAAATGGCAAATATTTTGATAACGAGGATAATATAATAATGATAAAAGTTACTAAGGGTCAGCAGCGTTATCAAAGACGGAGACACTGGAACCCCATCCTGGCCACCACTGACCTTACCAAACCGGTTCTATTAAGTCTTATTCATAATACTTTACAAGTTCCTAATGAAACTAAGGTGGGTGGGTGTGTACTTACCTAATTGTGGTTGCAGGGGTCGATTCACAGCTCCTGGTCCTGCCTCTTCACTGGGTCACTACTCTCTCCATCCTCCATGAACTTTATCGTACCTCATCTTAAAGCTAAGTATGGATCCTGCCTCTACTACCTCACTTTTCAGACTATTCCATTTCCTGACAACTCTGACTGGAGAAATGTTTCTAGCATTCCTGTGGCTCATCTGAGTCTTCAACTTCCAATTGTAACCCCTTGTTGTTGTGTCCCATGTCTGGAACATCCAGTCTCTGTCCACCTTTTCGATTCATCTCAGTATTAAATATATGTCGTTATCATGTCTTCCCCCGTCCCTTCAGTCTTCCAGAGTCGTCAGGTCGAGTTCCTTTAACCTCTCCTCGAGGGCATGCCCCTTAGCTCCGGGACTAGTCTTGTTGCAAGCCTTTGCACTTTCTCTGGTTTTCTAACATGTTTGGAACTCTCACCTGGCCAAACTGGAACTGCATACTTCAGTATGGGCCAGACGTACACGGTGTACAGGGTCCGGAACGACTCATTACTGAGATACCGGAATGATATTCTTATTTGATTGATATGCGCCTCAGGAGATGTGCTCAGTAAGACTGTACTCCGTCTCTGGTTTTCTTTGCCCGTCCCCGATCTTCGTGTGTTTGTGCTCGTGTGTGTATCCCTCTATAACGCTACTTATCTATCCATGATGCTACTTATCCCTTCATGAAGCTACATATCCCTCCATGAAGTTACTTATCCCTCCATGAAGTTACTTATCCCTCCATGAAGTTGCTTATCCTTCCATGATGCTACTTATCCCTCCATGAAGCTACTTATCCCTCCATGAGGCTACTTATCCCTTCATGAAGCTACTTATCCCTCCATGAAGCTACTTATCCCTCCATGAGGCTACTTATCCCTCCATAAAGTTACTTATCCCTCCATGAAGTTACTTATCCCTCCATGAAGCTGCTTATCCCTCCATGAGGCTACTTATCCCTCCATGTAGCTACTTATCCTTCCATGAAGCTATTTATCCCTCCATGAAGCTACTTATCCCTCCATGAAGCTACTTATCCCTCCATAAAGCTACTTATCCCTCCATGAAGCTACTTATCCCTCCATAAAGCTACTTATCACTCCATGAAGCTACTTATCCCTCCATGAGGCTACTTATCCCTCCATGAAGCTACTTATCCCTCCATAAAGCTACTTATCACTCCATGAAGCTACTTATCCCTCCATGAAGCTACTTATCCCTCCATAAAGCTACTTATCCCTCCATGAAGCTACTTATCCCTCCATGAAGCTACTTATCCCTCCATGAGGCTACTTATCCCTCCATGAAGCTACTTATCCCTCCATAAAGCTACTTATCACTCCATGAAGCTACTTATCCCTCCATGAAGCTACTTATCCCTCCATAAAGCTACTTATCCCTCCATGAAGCTACTTATCCCTCCATGAAGCTACTTATCCCTCCATGAAGCTACTTATCCCTCCATGAAGCTACTTATCCCTCCATGAAGCTACTTATCCCTCCATAAAGCTACTTATCCCTCCATGAAGCTACTTATCCCTCCATGAAACTACTTATCCCTCCATGAAGCTACTTATCTCTCCATGAAGCTACTTATCCCTCCATGAGGCTACTTATCCCTCCATGTAGCTACTTATCCTTCCATGAAGCTACTTATCCCTCCATGAAGCTACTTATCCCTCCATGAAGCTACTTATCCCTCCATGAAGCTACTTATCCCTCCATGAAGCTACTTATCCCTCCATAAAGCTACTTATCCCTCCATGAAGCTACTTATCCCTCCATAAAGCTACTTATCACTCCATGAAGCTACTTATCCCTCCATGTAGCTACTTATCCTTCCATGAAGCTATTTATTCCTCCATGAAGCTACTTATCCCTCCATGAAGCTATTTATCCCTCCATGAAGCTACTTATCCCTCCATGAAACTACTTATCCCTCCATGAAGCTACTTATCCCTCCATGAAGCTACTTATCCCTCCATGAGGCTACTTATCCCTCCATGTAGCTACTTATCCCTCCATGAAGCTACTTATCCCTCCATGAAGCTACTTATCCCTCCATGAAGCTACTTATCCCTCCATGAAGCTACTTATCCCTCCATGAAGCTACTTATCCCTCCATGAAGCTACTTATCCCTCCATGAAGCTACTTATCACTCCATGAAGCTACTTATCCCTCCATGAGGCTACTTGTCCCTCCATGAGGCTACTTATCCCTCCATGAGGCTACTTATCCCTCCATGAGGCTACTTATCCCTCCATGAGGCTACTTATCCCTCCATGAGGCTACTTATCCCTCCATGAAGCTACTTATCCCTCCATGAAGCTACTTATCCCTCCATGAAGCTACTTATCCCCCCATGAGGCTACTTATCCCTCCATGAAGCTACTTATCCCTCCATGAAGCTACTTATCCCTCCATGAGGCTACTTGTCCCTCCATGAGGCTACTTATCCCTCCATGAGGCTACTTATCCCTCCATGAGGCTACTTATCCCTCCATGAGGCTACTTATCCCTCCATGAGGCTACTTATCCCTCCATGAAGCTACTTATCCCTCCATGAAGCTACTTATCCCTCCATGAAGCTACTTATCCCTCCATGAAGCTACTTATCCCTCCATGAGGCTACTTATCCCTCCATGAGGCTACTTATCCCTCCATGAGGCTACTTATCCCTCCATGAGGCTACTTATCCCTCCATGAAGCTACTTATCCCTCCATGAAGCTACTTATCCCTCCATGAGGCTACTTGTCCCTCCATGAGGCTACTTGTCCCTCCATGAGACTACTTATCCCTCCATGAAGCTACTTATCCCTCCATGAGGCTACTTATCCCTCCATGTAGCTAATTATCCCTCAATGAGGCTACTTATCCCTCCATGAGGCTACTTATCCCTCCATGAGGCTACTTATCCCTCCATGAAGCTACTTATCCCTCCATGAAGCTACTTATCCCCCCATGAGGCTACTTATCCCTCCATGAAGCTACTTATCCCTCCATGAAGCTACTTATCCCTCCATGAAGCTACTTATCCCCCCATGAGGCTACTTATCCCTCCATGAAGCTACTTATCCCTCCATGAAGCTACTTATCCCCCCATGAGGCTACTCATCCCTCCATGAAGCTACTTATCCCTCCATGAAGCTACTTATCCCTCCATGAGGCTACTTATCCCTCCATGAAGCTACTTATCCCTCCATGAAGCTACTTATCCCTCCATGAAGCTACTTATCCCTCCATGAAGCTACTTATCCCTCCATGAAGCTACTTATCCCTCCATGAAGCTACTTATCCCTCCATGAAGCTACTTATCCCTCCATGAGGCTACTTATCCCTCCATGAGGCTACTTATCCCTCCATGAAGCTACTTATCCCTCCATGAAGCTACTTATCCCTCCATGAAGCTACTTATCCCTCCATGAAGCTACTTATCCCTCCATGAAGCTACTTATCCGTCCATGAAGCTACTTATCCCTCCATGAAGCTACTTATCCCTCCATGAGGCTACTTATCCCTCCATGAGGCTACTTATCCCTCCATGAAGCTACTTATCCCTCCATGAAGCTACTTATCCCTCCATGAAGCTACTTATCCCTCCATGAAGCTACTTATCCCTCCATGAAGCTACTTATCCCTCCATGAAGCTACTTATCCCTCCATGAATCTACTTATCCCTCCATGAGGCTACTTATCCCTCCATGAGGCTACTTATCCCTCCATGAAGCTACTTATCCCTCCATGAAGCTACTTATCCCTCCATGAAGCTACTTATCCCTCCATGAAGCTACTTATCCCTCCATGAAGCTACTTATCCCTCCATGAAGCTACTTATCCCTCCATGAAGCTACTTATCCCTCCATGAGGCTACTTATCCCTCCATGAGGCTACTTATCCCTCCATGAAGCTACTTATCCCTCCATGAAGCTACTTATCCCTCCATGAAGCTACTTATCCCTCCATGAAGCTACTTATCCCTCCATGAAGCTACTTATCCCTCCATGAGGCTACTTATCCCTCCATGAAGCTACTTATCCCTCCATGAAGCTACTTATCCCTCCATGAAGCTACTTATCCCTCCATGAAGCTACTTATCCCTCCATGAAGCTACTTATCCCTCCATGAAGCTACTTATCCCTCCATGAAGCTACTTATCCCTCCATGAGGCTACTTATCCCTCCATGAGGCTACTTATCCCTCCATGAAGCTACTTATCCCTCCATGAGGCTACTTATCCCTCCATGAAGCTACTTATCCCTCCATGAAGCTACTTATCCCTCCATGAGGCTACTTATCCCTCCATGAAGCTACTTATCCCTCCATGAGGCTACTTATCCCTCCATGAAGCTACTTATCCCTCCATGAAGCTACTTATCCCTCCATGAAGCTACTTATCCTTCCATGAAGCTACTTATCCCTCCATGAAGCTACTTATCCCTCCATGAAGCTACTTATCCCTCCATGAAGCTACTTATCCCTCCATGAAGCTACTTATCCCTCCATGAAGCTACTTATCCCTCCATGAAGCTACTTATCCCTCCATGAAGCTACTTATCCCTCCAAGATGCTGCAACCATCTACAGCCAGAACTGAGTAATGGAATTGGTAAACAGTGTACAGTTGCCAGAGTCAGTGGTGTAACTAGTGGTGTGAGGATGGTGGTGTGGAAGGTTGTGTTAGGGGTGGTGGTGTAAGGAGTGGTGTGAAGGGTAGTTAGGGTCGGTGTGAACAAGGACTGTGATCACCCATCAGTGATGGCTGGGGGTTGAGTCCTGGCTTCTGGCTCTGCTTCGTGAACGTCGTCGACTGACAATATTGTATGCACTTTGCTGTCTCCCAGAGGCTGGACAAACACTAACAAACTATCTCCCTGCTTCATCTCGTCTGTGTTATTAACTTTCATCTGTGCCTTGTACCTGGCCCTCACACTTCAAGCAGTCTGTCCCTATCCACACTTAACTCATCTAAGCATCGTGTATGATGCAATCATGTCTCTTTTTTTTTTGCCTCTCTTCCAGAGAAGTCAGGTTTAATTCCTTAATCTCTCCTCATAGTTCACACCCGTTTTAGCTGTGGTACCAAACCTCTACGATATTTTCAACTTAGCAGGGGACTCCATACTGGTGTTGTATATTTTAAGATGACCTTTATAGTCACGAAACTGTATGACTCTAGCGGGTTTAGCGCATAGCCTTAAACATTCCGCCTGTCCATGTCATGTGGCTGATGTGCGCCTCAGTCGATACCTTCCTTGTGATGCTCACTTCACAATACGTTCCACGGAAAAATATTTACCAGTTTCCTCCTCCCTGTTTGTATTCCGTTTCCTGTCTTCTCTCTCCAGAACTGGATAGTCTTCCACCTATTGTGTGTGTGTGTACGTCCAAGAGTGCGTGCGTGCGTGCGTGTGTGCTCCTTCTTTAAACATTTATTCAGACGTGGGAATGCATCTTATCCGAAAAAAATATCGAAAAAAACGAAATTGAAAGTCACACGAGAGATAGGAATAAACAAAAACATTAACAAGACATCGCCAGCGTTGTGGTCTCTTTTTTTTTTCTCTCCCTCGTCTGGTATCAGTTTAATAAAAGTATTACGAATGAAAAATACAAAAGCGGGACGACAATAGCCAGTCATCGGGAAACTTCTTCAGACTGTCATTACGAGATGGTGTTGGGAGTTTCTTGCTTGAGATGAGATGCAAGAGATACTGGGGAGGAGAGAGAGAGAGAGAGAGAGAGAGAGAGAGAGAGAGAGAGAGAGAGAGAGAGCAACCGTAGGAAAGGCAGATATCAGAACAATGTGATTCTACACCCAGTCTATCTGCTGAAAATAATTATCTACTTTTAAATAAATTAAGGACTATCGTTTGGTATCTACTTAAATGACGCAAAGGTAGAGAGAGAGAGAAAGAGAGAGAGAGAGAGAGAGAGAGAGAGAGAGAGAGAGAGAGAGAGAAAATTGAAAAGGAAAACTTAATTAATAAATAAATTCTGAAACTGTGTTAGACTTATACGAGTAAACTGAGTTATTTTACAATGTTAGGATCACTACTGAAGGTCAGGATCTCAAAATAGAAACTATCAACCTCAGTGGTCAGGTGTTTATGACCTGCCTTTTTACTAGTACGAAGGGAAAGGTTCAAAAATAGTCATAATAGTCACTGATTTTTAAAAGGGGTTGACCGGTAAGCCAGCGGAAGGCCTCGATCAGATGACCAAAAGTTCTAGCGGTGGTCAGGAAGCACTAATCCTGTTTAATGACTAACCTAACCTACGAAGGGAACCCATCTCTCCTTCACGTGCCGTGTGCGCGACACAGCAAGAGACAACCTCAGCTAAGCAGTTGATATCAAGGACTTGTATATACTCTCCAGGTTAAGCTTGAGAATTATGCCAGAATATATTTCTCACCAAAACATCCGCTCTAATATTCGGCTGTAACTTGCACCACCTTGTCAAGCTTCTTCCTGACTGGAGGCACAAATACGACCAGGAATCTCGAGTTAATGATGATGATGAATGATGCAGACTTCAGTCATGATGCAAAGACGTCACTCAATACAGTAGTCACCAGAGAGATCAGGCTGAAAACTTTACAACTTTAATAATGGTGTACTCGCCTATTTGTGGTTGGAGGGGTCGACTCACAGCGCCTGGCCCAGTCTCTTCACTGGTCGTTACTAGGTCCACTCTCTCCCTGCTCCATGAGTTTAATCGTAACTCTTCTTAAAGTTATGTTTGGCTTCCGCCTCCACTACATCACTTTCTAGATTGCTCTACTTCCTGACAAATCTATGACTAAAGATGTACTTTCTAACATCCATGTGACTCGTCTGAGTTCTCAACTTCCAGTTGTGACCTCTTGTTGCAGTGTCACATCTCTGAAACATCCTGTCCCTATCCACCTTGTCAATTCCCCTCAGTATTTTGTATTGTCATCCTGTCCCTCCTGTCCTCCAGTATTGTCAGGTCGATTTCCCTTACCCTCTCCTCGTAGGACATCCCCTTTAGCTTAGAGACTAGTCTTGTTGCAAACCCTTACACTTTATCTAATTTTTTTAACGTGCTTGGCTAGGTGTGGGTTCCATACTGGTGCTGCAGTCTCCAATTTAAGCCTGATGTACACAGTGTACCGTCTTGAATGACTCCTTGCTCAGGTGACGAAAGTGTGTGTGTGTGTGTGTGTGTGTGTGTGTGTGTGTGTGTGTGTGTGTGTGTGTGTGTGTGTGTGTGTGTGTGTGTGTGTGTGTTTTGTGTGTGAGCGTATGAGTAACTCTCACAATCGTTAGGTAGACTGTTAATATTGATAATTTTAAGAATTCCTGTAATATTAATATTCTAAAAAGTATGGGCTGTTTTTAACTGATACCAATACGTTAAAAATGACCGATGGTCGCCGATACCGATACTTCTCACATTCCTAACACACACACTGTAAAAAAAAAGCAGTGACGCGAAGGATATAAGCATGACGCATTTTTTACTGGGACACTAAACCAGCAGCTGCCACAAAGACCAGGTAACTCCATAGTCGTCACACTCAACGGTGTGGCCAACGGATCGTCAAGCACCAGCAGTGTTTGTCGGGTATGTACCGCATGTAGACGACAAGAAATCCACTATCATCTCTACCTACGGAAGGAAAGAAACTCGTGAGATATGAAGAACGCTTTGACCCGAACTATTTTATATTAAAGGTAAACACGAGCTTACATAAGCATATTGAAATACTCCAGATGACCCATCACAGCACATTACAGCAGTGAGTACCCTCATAGGCACACCCCAGCAGTGAATATTGTCATGTAAAGAGGATTGCAACATTCCAAGATATTTGGTTATTAAAGATATAGTCACTAAATTAGCTACATCATGGGATCGTTAAGAGAAGACTATCTACACATCTCGATTTATTTTTTAGTGTAGTGAAACCTGGGAGCAAAGCGTGAAATCATTCACAAGGATGGCAAGGAATGAGTTTTTTTTTTTTACCAAGACTGACAAAGATTGAGATCTTCCACCACGACTGGTAAAGACCGAGACCTTGAAACACGACCAATTCATCAAAGACTGTATCTTGCACCATGACTAGATTATCAAAGGCCGAATCTTGCAACACGACTAAATCATCAAAGACTGTATCTTGCGCCACGTCTAAATCACCAAAGACTGTATCTTGCATCGCAACTAAATCATCAAAGAAATCCCCTCTCTATCTGTCGCGTGTAAGATCTCACCATCAAGAGTACTGCAAATGATCGCACGTGAGCGTCTCATCAGATCAAGCTGCAGTGGGGAGAAATATCAACTTGAGGCACGAGTGAACATCCACTAAACTACAGCCACACGGAATCTGAACACGTTACCTCCTAGAGACTCGGGAGAGACAACAATTTAGTCCATCACGCAATGTAAATTTACTTTCAAATGAATACTGCACTCTGAAAGCCACTTCCAATGAACACTGCGCTGAAAGTTATTTGGGCTAACTGCTGAGGTAGCTCCTGGGGATGTACACACAAGGACGCAATCCACCAGTGCACCAAATGAACTTTACACTCGGCTAATAAGGAATGGATGGCGGGGAGCCTGCTAAGCAGGTAGTGGACGTGACTTGCTCATGTTGAGGTTCAGATGTCGTGCTACAATTTTCCCATAGGCGTTTTCCAGATTCCTTCGGTCCTGAATAGTCCTCCCTGAAGGAGGACAAAAAAAAATATCTCAGGGTTTCCAGGGGATACCCTGAAACTCCCATAGCCCTGTGAAAGTCCTATGCTCCCATTGTCATGCATAGCAACTAGATAGGATACAGGCATGGAGGATTCATCACTCAATATGTTGTAATACATAAGGAATCGGAGTGTACACTGCTTTTAATGTTAAATCTATCTGAAGCACCTAAGAGCTATTTTACAGTAAAAGAAAATTCGAAAAACAATTATTATCAAAATTTCCATCCCAGGCACGGTCATACAGGCCTATATATTAGGTAAGGCTTCTAAACAAATATTTTACAGCATTTTATTAGCTTCTAAATTAGACGAAGTTCACTGTCATAAAGTTCAACAGAAAACGAAAGAACCAACACGATTTCAGTAGCAAGTGAAGCAATTATAATCATAGAAGAGTAAGTCATAATAGCAAGTTCTGAAAGTTAGAGAGTTCTACACAAACATTTACTGAGGGATTTTGTATGGTAGCCTCTTCATACTGCATCTGCATGACTGTCTATATTAGTTTTCGACAACCACACTTTACCAGCTCCTGACGCACAGGTGCAACTTGTGCGATGGTAATCCACTCTAGAACAAGCTTCCCTTCAACTCTTTTTCCAACCATACGGGCAAGGATCTGGTTCTTCAACTAGTGGATCATGGGCAGATACCCAGTTGCTGGTCTGTCAATGAAACAATATTCCGATTTCGCTAGCAGAAAAACTACTTTCTGAAGTTGTACATGAATGGTATATAGAACCAACAATATGAGAATTAGACACGTATGTAACATCTGGTGTTCTTCACACCAACTCCAAGGCCGAGGGACTGATTACCTCATCTTTTGTATATAGTGCGACTGTCTTCAAACTATATTCTAGAATTTGTATTGATAAAGCCACTGGATGGCGAAACGTCTACATTAAAGATACCCAGGTGTTGCATGTGACTTATTTTCTGAAGCGTTTCGCTTAACTAGTACCTCCTCCAGAGACTTGAATAATGAAATACTCAAGGAAACTGACAAGCTGACTTTCAATGTTTATTTTATTTAAGGGCTGGAAGGAACCCCATTGCTTCAGTGACATCATCAGGGCACTTCTGCAAGTCTCAAAAGTTGAATCATAGCCAGTGATTGCAACAAAGAGAAAGGACATTGCATAGTCTTCTGCCTAAAGTTTCAGCACTGTCCCTGATGTTCAAAATGCGTTGATACCTCCCACTGTCGTAGCTGACAGAAAATACACAGTTGGTAGCAGCTGTGGCTTCAGAGAGAATGATCTCAGCATCTGAGTTGTAGGTCCTCAATAAAACATTTAAATGGCCAGTCCTCAGAGCATGAAAAGTGCAGCACGAATCGTGTGTTCTGCTTCAGTTGTAGGTCCTCAATAAAACATTTAAATGGCCAGTCCTCAGAGCATGAAAAGTGCAGCACGAATCGTGTGTTCTGCTTCCTCTTGGCAGAATTCTTTATCCATGCTTTGGCCTGGTCACCAGTGCTTGACTGTCTTCCCGTCAGCACTGGAGATGTAGAGATCACCTGGAGAAGACTGAGTCTCGATGGGATCTTCTCCAAGTTACTGAAAGAGTTCTACTTTTAGTTTTTTTGTCTTTAAGGAAATCAGATAATTTTTCAGATATTTCCAGTTTCAGGACAACTTTTAAATGCACTTCTGTTTCTCGTAATGATCTAGTGCCATCTTTGATAGTGACAAAAAATCACATTAAATGCTTGAAGTTACTGTGGTGCAATAGTACTCGCACACAGCTTATAGTGCATTAGAACTCACGAAATCGAATGACACGATTGCAAACAATCCATACCTCTCCACGAGTTCAATTCCCACCCGTGGTATGGTTTATAGTGTATCAGTATGGGAAATATTATGAACCTACATGACATAAATGGCAATCTCAACCTTCTCTAACCAAACCCATCCTGAACAATCAAACCAAACTAAGTGAAATCAAATCATACTAAACTTAGGTTAACCTAACCTAGACAAAATATAGCCACACTAAACAAAAATCAAACCTAAGTCCTAGCATTGTTAGTATAGTGGGAGTGAATACAAAGACTAAACCCGAGTTGTGATTCCGAGGGCTCGTTAAAGTATAGCTCAGTAATTAAGCCCGGCCGAGGTGGTCAAAAATGAGCACATTATTTAGTCTTACTCTACAGAAACTAGGGATCCCAGAGCAGTTGCTTTTCTGTTCCAGCATTTGAGTTTTGCAGGTCAGGGGGAATATTTTTTTTTAGTTCCTGAGGAACTGGATGAAGTATTTGAAATGTAACTGTTAGTGATGACATTTACCATTGTAACCAGTGGTTTTTTCCAGTCTTGAGTAGTTAGGAAAAGCAATGTAGACAGTACAAGAAGTCGGGTAAGCGTAGGGAAAAATAGTGAAGTAACGGAGATGAAGAAAAAAACACTTGTGTACAGATCTGTACATAATTGCCTTTTTCCACATCCTATCGGTATCACCAGACAATTTTTCAACGAAGGTGAAAATGGTAGCGTGTGTCAAGGGTGGGCTGGTAGGCTTCCACTAGGCTCTTAGGTGTAATTGGTATCGTCTAATGGCGAGGTCACTGATGGGTAGAAATCATTTGGCCAAGATTATGGATATACTGTAAATAGCTGATTTCTGTGGTGTAGTGCTGTTGATTGTTGTCGTGGCTGCTTCCAAGCACTTGCATCACCATTAATCGTCCTTACGAACTAGGAAATTGATTTTGTTAACCTCGTGATGTGTAAGATACATGTGTAACAGTTGGGTAACTTTATTGTTCAAATATTTCGCCTACGTGTAGCCTTCTTCAGAGTAGAACAAATTGGAGGCTGCAGAAGTAGTGGAGAGGTAAAGATATAATCAGTTCGTCTACATTGGAGAAATACGTTTTGAGGGGTACTCTGTCCCCTCCATAGCCCAGAACAATGTGATGTTTCTTTGTTGTTTGAAGGTATTATGTATTTTGCTCGTCCCGATTGCAATCATTATTGTTGTTGAAGCTTGAGCTTAGATATTCTGGAGGCTTCTCCTACATTATTTTTATCGCCATTTCCTCAGTCATACAGACAACGCCACCTGTGATGGCATTGCAAAGTAAGATATATCACCAACAATTTCATTCTATGCCCCCAGTTTGCCTCTGGTCTATCACCTAAACAGAGGCATGCGTAGTCAGACATAAATATTCTGTTCAATTAGTTAAGTAGTCTACCGTCGTGTTCTCACATTAGAGACGGGGCATCCTGTAACCTGATCTACCTGCAAAAAAAAAACCCTCTTACAGAACAACTCTTTTATCGCTCACCGTATATCAGTCATCCTCTATAAAACATGAAGGTAATCGGGTAATAAAGAAAGGTGAAGTTAGTATGTGCGACCTCGATAACATCATCACTTGATGCTTTGTGTACAGTATGAAGACATTCTCATATATCCCTAATGTATGTATGTATGTATGTATGTGTATATATATATATGTCGTGCCGAATATGTAAAACTGGTCAATTAGCAAGAACTCATTTAAAATTAAGTCCTTTCTGAAATTTTCTCTTATACGTTTAAATATATATTTTTTTCATTAATGTTAATGAAATTTTTTTAATTTTGCACCAAAAGAATCTTAGAAAACTTACCTAACCTTATTATAACAACAGCAATTTATTTTAGCCTAACCCAACTAAATATATTTTAAATACGTTTACAATAATTTAGTACTAAACAAACACAGTGAAATATATTTTTTTCGTTAGGTTCAAAATGATTTTTGCTAAATTATTGCATGCACAAATTTTCGCTTGCCATATTCGGCAAGAAGCGCGTTGCTATTTAAGCCAAAATCGCAATTTTTACCTATTCGGCACGATTATATATATATATATATATATATATATATATATATATATATATATATATATATATATATATATATATGTCGTGCCGAATAGGCAGAACTTGCGATCTTGGCTTAAATAGCAAGACTCACCTTGCCATATAGGACAAGTGAAAATTTGTGTATGCAATAATTTCGCCAAAATCATTCTGAACCTAACGAAAAAAAATATATTTCACTGTGTTTGTTTAGTATTAAATTATTGTAAACAAATCTAAAATATATTTAGCTGGGTTAGGCTAAAATAAATTGCGCTTGTTATAATAAGGTTAGGTAAGTTTTCTAAGTTCCTTTTGGTGCAAAATTATAAATTTTTACATCAACATTAATGAAAAAAATATATCTTTAAACGTATAAGAGAAAATTTTAGAAAGGACTTAATTTTAAATGAGTTCTTGCTAATTGACCAGTTTTACATATTCGGCACGACACATATATATATATATATATATATATATATATATATATATACACACACCTACCATCCGACTTACGACCAAGTTCGGTTCCGAGAAACCGGTCGTAAGTCGAACTTTATTACTGAATATCAGCATAACATTTTTGTAATGACTTTATTTTATTTTGGTATTTCATGTTTTACTTTACTTTTTATGCTGTTAGTACTGTATTTTATACTGTAAGGTTTAGGATAAACACTGTGTACAACACAAACACTTGTTTATTTCCCAGAAATTTGGCATAAAAAACACTGTCGTAAGTCGAGTGGTCGTATGTCAAGCAGGTCGTAAGTCGGATGGCAGGTGTATATATATATATACAAAATGCCCTGTTGTTGGCTGAAAGGAAAACTGCTGGACAGGAATACTTTAAAAACTCGACTAATGAAATTTTTAACACTTTCAACCCCGTTCTCTTGGCACTGATGTGTCAGGAAACAGTCAACTCAAGCGTACTAAGCTTTGGTGTCAAGTTCACTGGAAAAAAATAACTTTGTGAACATCACCCAGCACCAAGTTTGATTTACACACAGTGAGGACAGAGAGACACGTGTGTCAACTATATTCAACTGCCTATTGTGTTTATGTCTGTCTACCGTTCTTGTCTACCAAGTTAGTCTACCGCTGTTGTCTGTCATGTCAGTCTACCGTCCTTGTTTATAATGTGTGTACCGTCCGTGCTGTTTACCATGTCTATCTAACATACTTATTTAAAATGACAGTCTACCGTTTGTCTACTATGTGTATGTACCGTCTATTATATCTATCATCCTTGTCTCTCATGTATATCTACCGTCTTTATAGTCCACCAAATCTAACGTCCTTACTGTCTACCATTCTGTCTTCCGTCCTTATCTACCATGTCAGTGTACTGTCCTTGTCCACCTTGTCTATTGTCCCTTGTTCTTCACGATGTCTCTGTATCATTATGTTTACCATTTCAATCTATAGTCCTTGATATCTACCATCTATATCTTCCTTGTCTACCATATCTATCGTTCTTGACTCGCTAAATCGTAATGACACGATTGCAAACAAACCATACCACGGGCGGCGTTAGAACCCGCGATCAGAGAGTCTCAAAACTCCAGATCGTCGCGTTAGCCACTGTGGTCACAGTGGTGCCTATGTTAACCTTCCTATGGTGTAGAAATATACCTAGTTGAACGAATCTTATTGTGGCTAGCTGGTCCAGTGGCTAACGCGACGGTCTGGAGTTTTGAGACTCTCTGATCGCGGGTTCTATCCCCGCCCGTGGTATGGTTTCTATCGTTCTTGTTGGCTACCATGTAAAACTACCGCCACTGATGTCTGCTACGTGTATATAACGTCCTTGTCTACCATATGTCTACCGTCCTTGATTACATACATAGCGTCCTTGTCTATAATGTCTGACACATTATCTACCATGTCTGTCTACAAGTCGTCATTGTCTACCATGATTATCACTGTCCTTGATGTCTTCTGTGTCTATTTACCTTCCATGTCTACCCTTTTATTCCTACCGTCCTTGTCTATCATGTCTACCATCTTCATCTATGACTATCATCTTCCCTTGACTACCATGTCTGTCTACCATCTTATTCTTAATACTGTTATGTTTCTGTATCTGTCTACTGTATTTACTAATACAGTTATGCATTTATCTATTTATCTATTGATTTTCAGGAGATTTTCTTAATTTTCTTTAGACATCTGTCTTCATCTGGATTTCTTGATTTAGTAGATTGGGGAAAAACACAAAATGGCATAATTTACACAGAAGAGGAGAGAGAAAAACTATAGTAAATAAGAAAATGATAAAAACAGCTTCGTTTAAGCGAACTACAGGATAAAAAAAAATCTCTGCTGAGAAGAGGAACCTAGGTAAGGTTCGTCAGGAATCAGGACAAGTGTTTCCTGACGCGGGTCTTAGGTGGTGACCCGCCGCTGGAGCTTTTGGTCATCTGGCCGAGGACTTCCTCTGGCTTACCGGTCCACCTCTTTAAAAATTGTGATCGTAGTTATAACCACTTAGTATAACGAGAACATTAAATAAAACGAACTGAAGGTGAAACAACTACAAAGACCAATAGCGTATGTCACTAACAGGAAACAAGAACGTGGTAAGAAATAACCACATAGGGAAAAAAGCAAAACATAGAAAAATGTACGGAAAATGAAAACAAAAGCACGAGAACTGAGACTGTACAATTGAAAAACAGCGCCCAAAAAAAGTCAAGATTCAGTGTATATATTTAGCATGTGTGTGCGTGTGTGTTGGTGTGTCCCCAGTCCAACACCCGCAGTAGTTCCACACCAGGCAGGGGCATTCATGCTATGGCAAAAAAAGCAGGGAGACAGAAAAACTGGTGTTCCTAGGGATGTGAAGGCTGCCTCGTGCGTCACCTGGCCACACTAAACTCTGCCTTCTTGTAAATAAATCAAATTACCTGCAAATTTTACGACCTCGGAAGTGTCCAGCATCAAACTGGGATAGCGGAGGGTTGACTAAAATTAGAGACAGCGTCGCTTTGAAATGGAGTGAATGAGCTAAGTTAACTACCACTAAAGTACCTTCACAAAGGCCGTACCTTAATAGAGGCCGTGGTACTCAGAAACAATCAGTGAACATATGAACAACACAGTGGCCACATTGATGAACAAGGCGAGACATGCAAGTCTTACACATGTCGCCGAAGATACGCTTTCTCTAACACCCTCATGATTCTGGCAAAATAAATATAGTCAGTATATATTCTTAGGTTTATAATTGCATTGTTATCTAATGTATATACAATATATGTACCTGACTCGCGAAATCGTAATGACACGATTGCAAACAAACCATGCCGCGGGCGGGGTTAGAACCCGTTAGCCATTGGACCAGCTTGCTACAATAAGATTCATCCAACTAGGTATATTTATACACCATAGGAAGGTTAGCTAGAGTTCGTCACGGCCACGGTAGCTGGAGATTCGTCTGTAAAAATTTGCATTTTTGGTAACCTTCCTATGGTGTATAAATATAACTAGTTGGATGAATCTTACTGTAGCCAGCTGACCCAGTGGCTTACCCGTCGGTCTCGAGTTTTATGACTCTCTGATCGCGGGTTCTAACCCTACCCGTGGTATGGTCAGTATATGTAGTTAGATACATTATGACAGCCATATTTCTCACTCCCTCATCCCATTTGCCTTCGTCTTCTATGTCTCTTTTCCTCCCGCTCTTCGATGGAGATATCTTCGTATGGAATAGGTTATCCTGAGAGATGGCAATTTTAAGTGATAGAGATTCCAGCTCTGCTGGAAGGCACCCTATGACGCTTCCGTATCTGATGAACCCTTCCTGGAAAACCTGACGATATTCTCATTGCCCTACTGAAGTCTGCCAGCTCAGTATGGTGGATTTCAACACCTCGTATGAGCCACATCCTGCGTGATGGAATATGACAGGAAAGCAGAACAGGGCAGCAGCACACTCCTAATGCATCCAGTTGTTTTTAATGGAAAAGAAAAAGTGCTGACGAATGGAGCTCGACAAGAATTTCTTCTCACTGTTATTAATTTTTCATTACTTAGTGCTGCAGAAAGTAAATTTTCCTACCACCCTCCCCCGCTCTCTCTCACTCTCTCTCACTCTCTCTCTCTCTCTCTCTCTCTCCCTTCCATCTACCCATCTGAAGTCAGGTCGGGATTTAAGATCGCCTACGGCCGGAGGCGACCATTCTGAGTGGCTAACAGGCGATACTGACGTTGCTGTTATTACAAGATGATGGTGGCTAATTTTATGGGAACAAATAGTAAGTGTGTTTTGTCCTGGCTAATAAAACTGATCCCTGATTAATAAAACTGAGCGCTGATTAATAAAACTGATCCCTGATTAATAAAACTGATCCCTGGGTAATAAAACTGAGCCCTGATTAATAAAACTGATCCCTGATTAATAAAACTGATCCCTGATTAATAAAACTGAGCCCTGGTTAATAAAATTGAGCCGTGAGCAATAAAAATTGCTTTAAAACCTATTTATTCGACAAAGAGATAATTCGACAGGAGAAGCTGCCAGTAAGAGTAATTTACCCTCTAGTTGTACTAGTAATAGTGCTGCTACTAGCTAGTGATTTAGAAGAATTTTACGACATAACAGTGATATTACAAGGAGCTCCCTTGTAAAAAGCTTCATGCAGGACGTTAGGCCTACGGAAAGTAGGTATAGAAAAAAATATTGGATTCAGACACATTTATCACATTGGTTGCAAAGGAATGTAGATAAATGGTTCACAGAACCGACAAGTTGATAAATTAGACACGTGTGCACATATTTATCAATGATAAAGGTGTACACGGAGTGAGATGTAGTTCCTGTAGAAACTTCTATTAGAACATAAGAATGGGGGAACACTGCAGTAGGCCTACTGGCCCAAACTAGGCCTTTGACTCTTGCCTTGAAAGGAAGCCGATTACTAAGTTACTGAAATATTAGCCAGTCATTATCTTAGATTAAGATTTTAAAAGTGAATAGGAGAATGAAGTTTCGTGACCTTGAATGGTATGTCTGCTCCTATTCCTTGGATCGAGCCTTTGTGTCTCTCTTTCCCCAGAGCACTGTATGACCCCTATTGGCTTATCCTTCCCCTCATACATGTGAGAATGGTGTGTTATTAACTGGTGTTGCAAGTGAGCTCTAGAGGGGTATAACACAAGCAAGTCTTGTGACAGGATCATTCCGTATGACCCCAAGAAGCAAGAATGACGTACCACTGACCAGTAACTCTCTCATTATTTATTTTAAGCATCATTAGCTTAAAAGTTCATTCCTACAGGGTTGTCAAAGCTTATTCCTTGGGTAGCATTGAAAATGGGTTGGGCAAATATTTTTGTTTTTTTTTGGCTTAGAGAAGGACCCGCCTAGCATGGGCCAGTAGACTTACTGCAGTGTTCCTCCTTTCTTAGGTTTTTTACGTTCCAAAATATTACGAACTAACACTACCGAGGAAATCTTTATTACGCAAAAATTATTCTTCCCGGTTACGCAGATTTAACACATTCTCCTCTTAGCCCTGACCAGTACTTAGGAATTTCAACAACTCTAGATTAATGGGTCCCAACTTTCTCGAGTTCGAGGACACTATTTTCTAACTTTTTTTTTTTTAAGGATCTCAACAGGTTAGACGGGGATACACACTGATGGATAGCAGAGGGGAAAACAAGTAATAATATAATAATAATATCTTTATTTACTGCAAGTACATGTACAAGGTATACAGTCCTAGCTGACAACAATGACATACTACTATATAGAAACTCCCTTGTTATGCTCTGCATTTCGGGCAAATTAGGTCAGTGTCCCAGGATGCGACCCACACCAGTTGACTAACACCCAAGTACCCATTTTACTGATGGGGAACATAGACAACAGGTGGAAAGAAACACGTCCAATGTTTCTACTCTGGCTGGGAATCGAACCCAGGCTGGTGGAGGCTGGTGGAGCAGTACTTGATTGTGGGGATTCACTTATACACTGGAATAACTCAGCACATTTTCCCTGGGGTCCGCTACCCACAGGTTGGGAACAGTGTTCCAGGTTGCAGTGTTCCAGGTTGCAGTGTTCCAGGTTGCAGTGTTCCAGGGAGTATTGTACCAGGGAGTATTGTACCAGGGAGTATTGTACCAGGGAGTATTGTACCAGGGAGTATTGTACCAGGGAGCAGTGTACCAGGGAGCAGTGTACCAGGGAGCAGTGTACCAGGGAGCAGTGTACCAGGGAGCAGTGTACCAGGGAGCAGTGTACCAAGGAGCAGTGTACCGGGGGGCAGTGTACCGGGGGGCAGTGTACCAGGGAGCAGTGTTCCAATAAGCAGAGTTCCAGAGAACAGTGCTCCAGGGAAAAGTGTTCAACGGAACAGGACAACAGGCCAAACTACGACTCTTAGTCTTCCAAGGCTCAGCATCGTGAACAGGGAATTTGTCTGTCTGGTGTTTATTAAACGAGAATTTATTTCACAAGTTAGTTTTTCTAGAAGAACATCGTTTTACGCAGTACAGTCTCCCATCTCCAAAACTTTCAGTAAATACTTACGTTAATCATATATTTATATGCTTAATATGTTTTGTTCTCCTCTCCCATGGAAAAAGTTGAGGTTCACAGTGTTTTACCCAGCAATGGTTCATTTAATATACACAATAATAGGGTTCAAGACATTACTGCCGCGGGAATTGAACTCGTGGCGCATGAGTCGTAAGCCACTGGGCCAGCTGGCCACAAGTTCATTCCCCACCCGTTGTATGGTTTGTTTGCAGCTGTGTCGTTACGATTTCGTGAGTCATTCTTAAAGCATATTAAATATAATATTTAGTATTATGAAAAATATCTCTCAAGGGAGGTTCCTTGACGCTGGTGAGGGACTCTTGATCTAGGGAATTGGATCTGTGCTCCAGTTCCCTGAATTGAGCCTGAATACATTCCATTTTCCCCACAGGCACTGTATAATCCTACGTGTTTAGCGCTCTCCATGATTATAATTATGAAAAATGTATTTCTTGTATATAACTGTCCACATATTTTATCAACTTCCGCAAATAAAAAAAAATAACGCTAATAAAATACATAAAAATGTCTGACGTATTTCAGAGAGATATATAAAATATTTTGACTACCAATAAATAGTATCTATCACCTAATGAAATTGAGACACATGTGCAACATCTGGGTATTTTTATTGCAGACGTTTCGCCATCCAGTGGCTTTATCAATACAAATTCCAGGACATAACTTGGAGACAGTAGGACTATTATATACAGAAGATGAGGTAATCAGTCCCTCAACCTTGGAGTAGGTGCAAAGAACACCGTAGTCGTGGAGATTCTGAAGCAGAAGCAAGGAGCCTGGCGCTTATATACTAACGTCAGGTGTAGCTTCTGCTTCAGAATCTCTACGACTACGGTGCTCTTTGCACCTACTCCAAGCTTGAGGGACTGATTACCTCATCTTCTGTATGTAATAGTCCTACTGTCTCCAAGTTCTGTCCTGGAATTTGTATTGATAAAGCCACTGGATGGCGAAACGTCTACAATAAAGATACCCAGATGTTGCACATGTGTCTCAATTTCATCTTGTCGGTATTATATACCATTCTTGCACATCTACCACCTGCATCATCAAACTGTTTTTATTTTATTTTTTTGTCTTTATTGTTAACTTGGTCGCAGTGCACATACCTATGTGATGGATTTCCAACTATGGCAACGTGAATAAACGGCGACTAATGCTCTCCAACAATGTAAATATGTTTATTTGTCGTGTGTTAAATAAAATAATTGGAGACAGGTTAGATAATGCAGTGTCCTTCAAGGGAACTCGACTACTGAGGAGTCTGAAGGAGGAACGCTGGGCGCAGGAGCGACACTAATTGGGATTCTCTGTGAGCATAAACCATGACGACAGTGTCGCACCCTCGGAGGGTATCAGTTGTAGGTGATGTTTACTACGTTGGAACCCAAATGATTCTTATAAGCGTTGAAAGGATGGATTTCTTCACGTTTAAAACTAAACTACTGTACAATTTCCTGGTTAGATAACATAGCATGGAGAACGGCTCTTGCTGAGTTAAGGATCCTTGAGGTTCCTAAAAGGGGATAGAAATATACAAATTAATTATTCTCTTGAATTTCTCTCTTCATGTGGGTTATTATGGAGCATTGAAAAGTGTTCTTTACACTTTATTTATCCTTGAGTCTGCCTAGTAACTGGATGGGTGACCACTACGACAGCCTTGACTTTGGTTATGGAACCTGGATAAGCTACAAGCTTCCTGTTCCAGATATGTGTACGTATACTATACCCAAAAAATAACACAAGGGCGCCTCAGACAGGAGGACACAGGCTCACTCAGCAATGTCTTGGCTGCCCACATACACTACAAGGCAGACCACTACATCACTTTGTCAGAAACCTTTCTAATTAACTTATACAGCGATCTAGACATCACAAACCATATTTAATACCGAGAAACTCAAAGGCGCGCTATTGTTATTTTATACCTAAACTATTTAAAATTTTAATAGTGTATGATGCAAAATCTATCAAATTGCGCAAGTACCAATGACGCGCGAGTTTCGTTGATATCTTGAGGATATCTCTCCAAGAGAGAACCCACAGTAATGGATTTAAATTAGATAAGTTTAGATTTAGAAAGGATGTAGGAAAGTATTGGTTTGGAAATAGGGTTGTTGATGAGTGGAACAGTCTACCTAGTTAGGTTATTGAGGCTAGGACTTTGGGTAGTTTCAAATTTAGGTTGGATAAATACATGGGGATCAGTAACAAGTGGCGTTCCACAGGGATCAGTCTTGGGCCCGTTGTTGTTTATAATATGTATCAATGATCTTGATGAAGGAATTACTAGTGATATGAGCAAATTCGCCGATGACACAAAGATAAGTAGGATAATTGATTCAAACGTAGATGTTAGGGAACTTCAGAAGGATTTAGACAAACTCTTTTCTTGGTCAGAAAAGTGGCAGATGCAGTTCAATGTAGATAAATGCCAGGTTCTGAAGCTCGGGAGTGTCCACAACCCTAGCACTTATAAGTTAAATAATGAAGAACTTAGCCATACAGATTGCGAAAAGGACTTGGGGGTTATGGTAAGCAGCAACCTTAAACCAAGACAGCAATGCCTAAGTGTACGTAATAAGGCAAATAGATTACTGGGATTTATATCAAGAAGTGTAAGCAACAGAAGTCCAGAGGTCATACCGCAGCTTTATACATCATTAGTAAGGCCTCACCTAGATTATGCAGCTCAGTTCTGGTCTCCATATTACAGAATGGACATAAATTCATTAGAAAACATTCAGCGTAGGATGACTAAATTAATAAATAGCATTAGAAATCTTCCTTATGAAGAAAGATTGAAGACTCTTAAATTACATTCACTTGTTAGACGAAGAATGAGGGGAGACATGATCGAAGTGTATAAGTGGAAGATAGGTATTAATAAAGGGGATATTAATAAGGTCTTGAGGATATTTCTCCAAGAGAGAACCTTCAGTAATGGATTTAAATTAGATAAGTTTAGATTTAGAAAGGACATAGGAAAGTATTGGTTTGGAAATAGGGTAGTTGATGAGTGGAACAGTCTACCTAGTTGGGTTATTGAGGCTAGGACTTTGGGTAGTTTCAAATTTAGGTTGGATAAATACATGAGTGAGAGGGGTTGGATTTGATTGGGACTTGCTTGGTCATGCTGAATATGAAAAGGAACTAGAGCTTTGGAAAGTAGAAATATGAAGCTATAGATAGCATTACCTAAGCTTGTGTTTATATCATGAAATATAAGTATCGGGACTCCGATGATTTTACAGTTCTACACTTCATTAATAATGTCTCATTATGCGGCACAGTTCTGATCTTCATACTACAAAATGGATGTAAATGCATTGCAGGACATAAAGAAGAATAACAAAATTAATCCACTGTTAAAGAATCTTTTAAGCAAGTGTTGACTGAGACACCCGAACCTTCAGACGATTGAAAGACGTGGGATAAGGGAAGATAATAACTGAAGTATACAAATGGAAGACGGGTATAAATAAATAAAATGTATATACCGGGTGTGAGAGGATTTAAATTGGTTAAATTCAGAATAGAAAGGATGTAGAAAAGAACTGATTTGAAAATGGATTTGCAGACTAGTGGAGTCTTGACACATGTCCAACCAATAAGACAAATAATGTGGTTCCGTTTTGTTCATCAAGTTTGTCAAGCTAATACAAAGGTTTGTATTTAAGGTTCCATTCTGCTCCCAGGTCCTTTTATACCTCCTTTCTCTATACCTGTTTTCCACCTGTATAATTCATTCATGTCTTCGGTCATTCGACATCTTTCTGAAGAGTGTAGGCTAAGGGCACTCAGTTTGCCTTCGTAAGAAAGATTTCTTGTGTAGTGAATTAGTTATGTCACACTTCCCTATAGGTTTTACCGATGCATTTGTATCCATTTTGAAGCATAGATACCAGAACTGCGTCGTATAGGACTGTAAGGTAACTTTGGATTCCTGTTTCTTATACATCATGTTTCTTATACTGCATATATCAAAGCAGTCTCTTAGCCTTATCACGGACGCTGAGGTACTGCTGTTTTTACTTTAAATTACTGCTTATCATAACTCCTACGTCCTTGTTGTATAATATATGATCAGTTTCTGCATTATTTAGCTCACGAGACCTTGAGTTATTCTCAGTCAATTAAGCTGAGCTGGGTTTGCAATTTTTCAGACAACATGAGCTTGTTCAAATTATCGTAAAGTTCAGTTGTGTCCTCTTCCGAAGTATATAATCAACCTATTTTTGTACTGTCAGAGACTTTTACTCATGTCAGTTAGATTTTCCCTATGTTGTGTTAAGATAATATATGTTGGGTTAAGATAGGCTATATAAACCTATAAAAATATATATATTTTACCGTAAATAAGCAAACTAGAATAAACTATAACTTCCTTACACACACACACACACACACACACACACACACACAATGAAGCCTGGTCACAGACCGGGCCGTGTGGGCGTTGACCCCAGGAGCCCTCTCCAGGTATACAAACCCTAGCCTTCTCGACTCTACAAATAAACATTCATCACCTTCCTGCTTGACTACAACCCTGGAAGAGTGGTGAGCGCAGTGTACAAGATTTCTATATAATCATCTGTGACTGTCAGTTATTATAGAGACATATACGTTAACGTCATAACTAGCCTCGTATATATAAACTACAAAACTGGTTAGGATGCATTCATTCATATACTAAGACCGTACATAATTTAAACGTTACATTAAATTATACACCTGATGTGACATATGAAGTGGCCAGAACTCTTCATTATGAAATTCCTGAATTTCAGACCAACAAGTTTGTTGCTGCCACAGTGGAACATCAATATCACGAACATTACTCCATGAGCCGCTGTCGCTGAATTTTCTGAAGTTCACACCGTTTTCCCAAACATCATGAACGGCTATCTGAAATCTCCCCAGCTATAAACTCTTCTGTCAGACAACCATCCCCATAAAAAAGTATCTGGAAACTCAAAAGACATAACAGTAGCACAAAGAAGAGCCAAACAAAACATCGAGGATCACCTTAATATAAAACAGTATCCGCCTCCGACAACCAACAGCAGCCAAAATAGTATAGCATGAAAGTCACAGTGGAAAAGAACCCTTCCTCCGTAAGCCATGCGTGTCGTAAGAGGCGACTAAAATTCCGGGAGCAAGGGGCTAGTAACCCCTTCTCCTGTGTGAGTTACTAAATAACATAAAAGAAGAAGCTTTATGAAAGCTTTTATTCTTTTCCAGATCATCCTGCTTCTGTGGAAGACGGCTGGTGTGTTAAAAGCAATAATTCTGAAACAGGCCGAATCAGTGACTTACAATGGGAATGACTCTTTGGGGTCGAGTTGTTCATGATTTTCCTAAAGTAAGTTTTTGTTTTTGACTTTGTAATTGCCTCAGTATGCTGATTATTTACTGTTACGTGTTCAGAGAATGTCTCCTCGCTTGTTTAATAAGCAGCTCGGTTTAATGACAGGTGGTTTTTCAACGTTACGATCACTAAAATTACTTTTTTGCTATCATTAGTCCAATTTACCAAGATGGTTAAGCCTGGCTGCAATTATTTAAGTCAAGTGGTGTAACACTGATCCCTAGTTTATTGTCATTGAATTGTAAGACTGACATAAATCATTATCCATGACGTTTATTTTAAGAACAGAACCAGTCCCAAAACCGACCCTGTGGCTTGCCACTTGACAAGTCTCGCTGTTCTGTTCCTGGGATGTATACATGTGGAGGTCAACTTTTAATGTTTTTCTTTTGTTGTACTGCAGCCCGACAATGTTGCCAGATATTTCTGGTGATTAGCTGGTCAACAAGGTTATTGCTACCTGTATCTCGTAGCCCAATGTAAGTATCACAGCCTGATTGATCGGAATAGCATTTTTATGCTCGGATAAACAGTTGTCAAGCTATTGTATGTATCACTTTTTTTTTAAGAAATGATGAGAAACAATATCAAAACTTTACTGAAATTTAAAATACGTCACATATACCGCCTTGATTTTATCGTATATAATAAAAAATATAAAAGAAATCGAAGAAATTTGTTAAATTTCTTTCTGAAAGTCTTAATGTGATATTTAATTTCTTTGATTATTTAAATCCTAGTGATACATAAATTATTATTTAACTGCAGAAGACACAGGTTTTTAAATAACTTTGGCAAAATGCTTTATTGTACTATGTATAGAAATATTGTTCAGTAATTTTTACAAACAATTAAAGATACGGTAACCGTATCCCTTTCTTTTTCTTTTTAAACCCTTGTCGGTTTAGCGCTTTCTTTGATGATGATAATTTCCGTTTTTATAGGTTGACAGTGAGGTAGGCAAGCGTCTGCTACTGCAGAACTATTCCTCTATCAAGGGAGGACTCTTTAAGAATGATCAAAGTAACTCTGCCTGCCGGTGGGACGAAGGAATCACAAAAGGTCGAAAATCTCTGCCTTAACATCTTACCCGTACATGGTGAATAACTGTGACCTAGTACTGGATCACTACGTAAATATGTGACGCTCAAAACAAAGACTTTTCTGAAGAGAGAGATTAGATTTTGCCACCGAAGTGGCTAGTTTATTGTACACCCCATATCCATCCTGTGGACGGTAGCGCGAGAGCATGTGGATACACAAAAGGCCCAGGAACTAGATAGAGAGTCGTCAGAAACAGACACCTTCAAGCACATTTAAAAAGATGAAAACAGGTCTACTTTCGGGGAACAAGAGGCTATTCGACATTAGCTGGAAACCCATCATGAAGTTAGTCTTTGATACTGGTACAGGGTTCGTGATTCAAGGAACTAGCGCTGCCTTAGGTGTTTAGCAAATCCCCACAAACTATGGCAATGATAATGAAAAATGGTTTTAATTACAGATTACATTCGTTCATTGTACAGCGTGTAAATATAAAATAATTTTTGAAAAGTTGTGTTGGTAACTTCATCATTGTGTCGTACAATACAAAGTACAGCAATTTGTCATAATAATTATTTGACTATTCCATTATTACTGCGTTCAGTAGTCTGAGACAAAATGTGAGAGACGCGTGAGAAACACAATGCCTGAGACTCGTGCAGCAGCACAGCGCATTTCTCATACATTTGACGAATACACAGAATAATATCTGACCTCATACAGTTAGAATCAGACACCTGTGCAACAAATATTTCAGAAGTGTCCCAGCTTGTCTATTTTCTGGAGCATTTACATCATGTCATGCAGATATGATATAAATGGTTTAGATTATGTGACATGACCACTCCTGGACGCCTTGTGGAGGGTGACTACAGGAAATGTTTACACAATGAGTTTGGATTCGCTAATGAAATATTAAAACTGAGCAACTAAAGTCCCTCTTAATGTATTGGATCTTGAAGCGAACTTCATATTTACAAAATAATGTTGGCACATGAATTAAAATATGCAAATATTGCATGGCAGTCAATATTTTGCCCGTCATATGATTTGGGTTGTTATTTTTGGAGGGGTATATTTCCTGATGATTGTATACCATGTCAGGAAACAGTCTACTGCATATAATTAATCTTAATCATTAAATCAAAGCTCATGATGTTAACAGTACAATACCTGAGTGTGTTGCGTGGTGATGGCAGCCTAGTGCTTTGCTCTTCGGGTCAGTAAAAAGAAAAATATGTAAGTATTAGTAATTCATCAGGATCTCGCGGCTGAGAACATGACGGCTACACACAAAACTAATTAGTATAGGTTCAAATTAAGATAAAAAAAGGCTCGTTAATATGACAGATTGCATCTTTGATTGAGGATCTGATTGCTTGTCATTAGTTTAGTTGGAGTAACTAATGGCAGCAACGATGTCTTCCAAACTTTTGTGCTGTTTATATTTTGTATTTATTTGCACTAATAAATTATTTTGTTTCAACAACGTGCCTTGTATTGCTGTAGTTTATCAATATATTAAAATAGTTTTTTCTTATATAATTGTACCTGAATCAGCGGCATGCACAGTTTAGAGGTTTTTCACGTCAGTACAGCGATTACGCGAGTAAATAATTTAGTGAAAAGTCTGGATAACTTTTTGAATATAGGGCTGCTGGAAGTACCCGCAGAATAAATAGCAGAGGCGACTGGTGCACAGTTCTATGAACAGAACTGCACAGCCTTTACTTCGACGTACAGAAAGAGGAATTTGATCATTACTTCCTTCAGCTGGATCAACCATATTTAATTAAGGTTAGTCAACATGGGAATTTTGTTTTCTAATGAGCTCAAAAATTATGTCTGTGCAATCAGTTTTCCAATATCTTATTTCCTCTTCTATTCTCTTGTTTCTAACCCTTCCAGATGTATGCACAGAGAAATCCTTTAAGAACAGGGAGCCATGCCACATTAACAGAGCTTACTTTTATTATCTGGTTGCTTTACACTGACGCCTGCCATGCCTGAGGCACACATGAGTCGATCGAGTCCATTTTCTAGGTCAGTTCCTGAAATCTCCTCCGTCTCCCACATCCGCCCCGATGAGTCTTTAGCAAGGAAGGCTAGGATAAATTTGAGAAACTTCATTCTTCATTTAGCCCTCTGCATTTCGTATATATACACCTGAGCAGGTCTCAAACACTGAGTTCTCATTAGTGGCAGCATGTAAGCAGGTTTTTCGTCTTACAACTAACTCATTCCAACCCCGACATACAGTACCTTGGTGGTCAAAAAAGAGTAAACGAGTTCGCCGTCATTGACTACACGGCAATAATGGCAAAGAGAACCATCGGGTAGGTATACAATGCCTACATTCCCACGACATGTTGATGGCAGGGATATCATAAGTCCCATGAACCGACAGAACCTCCTGCACGTGACTTCACCACTGTCTACATACCTAATGCTCCCAGATGCTAAACCACTCACTGAGGCTTCCTGTCATTTCTGGCTGCCCTCTTCCCTTCCTGAATACGTACTTGGTACAAGTCTTCGCTCACCAAAAACTTGATTCAGCAATTCATTGTCTTCGACAGTACAGCACAGTATCCCATTCTGCCACATCACTCATATTGAAGATCTGTATCAATAGATGGGCCTCAGGTGGAAGCCGTGTAGATGTTATTGTATTCCTAAATCATCAAAACCACAACATAGATTTGCAGGACTGTTTCGACTCTGCCCTTCAGTTGGTAGTGTGGAAGAGTTTGACCCGTCTTGGATGCAATCAGACGTTAGCTTGTAGCCTTGAAGGATGTAGCTTCGAATACGTATCCAACGCTACGTGGCGTTCCCTAAGAGTAGGTCCCAGGCCCCCCTCCTTTTGTTAATATTCTTGGACATGTTTCTATTTCTCCTGACACTTTCGAGTAAGCATATACTGATGATATACTTATCATATTCCTTCATACAACTGGGTATGCACAACAGCATCTCCGGTTTGCAATAGAACATTCCGAATGTCTGGAGTCCAGTAGTGAATGTTGCAAAGTGCAGTTTAAGGTATGTTTCTCGGAAACGCTTTAGAGTATTTGCTGTTGACTCGACATCCTTCCAGCTAGTATCTTCTCTCAAATGGCTTGGAGTGGTGTTAGATGATCCTAATTTAAAGTTGGCAAAACGTATTGACTACTTAAGAGTCTTGTGCGAAACGCCTGAGCATCGAACGCTAGGGGTCGGCAGTGAGGTGAAGTGTAGATTGCTGGCTATTTTCGACTCTTTATAAGGCACTAATAAGGTACGATATTACATATGGTATCACATGGCTCTGCGATGCCTTCCAGTCTAAGCCGACCCAAACCTATTCAAAACTTGGTTCTATGCATAGCATTAAGAGCCGTCCCTTCCTCCCAGGTCGTAACCTTGAGACTTGGGTCTGGTCTTTCTTCCACTTCAATATGCCCAGCTATGAACAGACTACCTGCGATACAAACACCTTACCCAGCTTCCTCTTATCCACCTAACAACATGCTCTGATAGACATGCAGTGCCCTTCAACCTCCAACATGGAGATCTCGCCGTATACCATTTTTGGCTAGGGCGCGCACACTTCCTGTACTACATCGGCGATTCCAATTCCTGATCTATATCCCTTAGCACTGCACTCATAAATTCCTCCTTGGGTATACATCTCTGATCACCTCTAACTAATCAATCCATTATCCCCAATTACTGTTATTTTTTTAGATTTTAGGTAATAAAACTATCCATTTTTTCACAAACAGTACAGATGAATCCCTTATCTCTCTCCTCTGCTGCATATTCTTTTTTTAAGCTGCGCTATCCTTGTGTTAATCCTGAAGGGTAGGCAAAACAACTGCTATCTTCGCAGACGAACGCTTTTGCTACATATAAGTTACTCTTTTGTGTAGGTGTACCTTTCACTTCAACATGTTATGTTCATAGACTCTTCGTCCTTCCTTCCTCTTCTTTCCATTCAGAGGCCTGTGTCCCGTTGTGTCCAGGTAGAAGACATACTTCGATTGCTGCTGGGCTAGAACGGTAGTCTACAATAGATTCATTTTCATTATGGTGTCCTAGGAAGAGATCATTGGTCAGGTTGCAAATATTGCTTATTCCCAGCCGAGGGTGGAAAATCTGCCGTTGGATGGAAATTGATTGGTGGGTAGAGCGGGGCTGTCATCGACTCTGGTTGTCAAACGCGGCACCAGCCCTTTGATCAACTAAGCTGGCACTCATTCGGTATTTTAACGATGCAGCCCTGTATGACCCTGGTGGGTTTAGCGCTTCGTTTTGATTACAATGTTCTAACGATCCCTGTCACTTTGATCGTGCTGAAGGGGCTTCTGGTCACAGGTATACAGCCTGAGCTGTCCTGATGCGGAGTATACCTGGAGAGGGTTTCTGGGGTCAACCCCCCTCCCCCCGCTGCTCAGTTCGTGACCAGGCTTCGCGGTGGATCAGGACCTGATCAACCAGGCTGTTACTGCTAGCCGCACGCAAACCGACGTGCGAGCCACAGCCCGGCTTGTCAGGTACTAACTTTAGGGGCCTGTCCAACGCAAGATGATATGTAATGTACAGTTGAGCACTGTTTACTGTCTAAGGTTTCACTCTACTTGTACTAGACTCCCCGAGTATGTAGCTCAAGAAAGGAGGGTTCGCATCCAAATTTTACTGGCCATGTGTTCCTTTCTCCGCGCCACGGGCAGGGTGTGTCGCATTTAGAATCAAGTGACCGGCTAAACACCTACCTTCTGGGAACATGGATCACACAGCTCCAGACGTTGTAGCCCCTACAACTCACCAACGACAAAACAACTAGTGCTCTTTAAACGTTCGAGAGGAGAGCGTTACTTTCACTCGTGTCCTTCATATTTCCAGCATATTAGCCGGGCCTGGGTACGTATCTTTTTCATTTTCATATCCCCACTATGTTCACGGTATCCGGGTACGTGTCCTTAGGTATGGATACAGTACTTGAATTAACTAATGCACGAAGTGATAACGAGTCGTTTTCAAATTTAGGTCGGAGTTTACACTTGTAAGAGGTATTGTTGGTGCCTTGATAAGGGTGAAAAGATCTTGATACACGCAAGTGGAGCTGCCATCCCCCTTCCTAGGATCAAACCTGGCTGCTCTATAACCCAATATAGCTACAGCTGTTATCGAAAAAAATCCGTCTCTATTGATTATTTGCCTTTTATTACCTTCTGTAAAAAAAAAAGGTACATATATTTTTTTAAGTGACGATATTACACATAATGTTACGTTATCTGTGTTATGAACAAAATTCTTAGGAGCCTATACTAATTTTTTCGACATCTTGCGTAACTATAATCATAGGCGCTGTATAGCCCTTGTGGCTTAGCGCTTCTTTTTGATTATAATATAATCATAGGTAAAATGAGAAACATGGCTGTAAATTAAGTAATATATTACTCGGACGTGATACACAAGCGATGACCTAGCTTGATCCAACAGTGACTCTGGGGAGAAATATGTAGAAATTCTGAGCACTCGTGTGTCCCATCAGCTGTCGAGTAGCGTTTAGGGTGTGTGTGTGTGTGTGTGTGTGTGTGTGTGTGTGTGTGTGTGTGTGTGTGTGTGTGTGTGTGTGTGTGTGTGTGTGTGTGTGTGTGTTTGTGTTTGTGTTTGTGTGTGTGAGAGAGATGTGTTAGCAAGAACTCAATAATTGTATACACAAATTTTCGCTTGCCTTATTTAGCTGCATAATCCTACGGGTTTAACGCTTCCCTTTGATTTTAATGATGATAATAATTGCCTTATTCGGCAAGAAGAGCGTTGCTGTTTAAGCCAAAATAGCAAGTTTTACCTATTCGGCACATTATATATATATATATATATATATATATATATATATATATATATATATATATACACGTATATGCACATATAACAGTATATAATATGTCGTGTGGGTTTATAGATTAAAATTACTGTCTAGTCATCAGTATTTCATCTAAGTTGATCTCAAAGGTTATATTTAATTAGAAAATTATAGCCACGTGCCTGACTAGAGCACCGGTTACTGCATCGATGCCACGTCAGATTGCTAGCGCCTCCGACAGGTATCTGTTTAGCCAATTACGTGGGAAGGTGTAAGCATTGTAGGGTCGGTGCTGACCGAGTTATGATATCCCCCCCCCCCTTGTGGAAAGTTCACAGCGGGGGATGACTCTGCCGTAGATGTTAGATAAGTGTGTGTTATATGTGAGCATTGTGATTTCTATCGTAGTATCGAAAGCTTCTTGGTCTGCATGCTAGCCTGTCAATAGCTGACCTCTCGTTATCCAAGCGGCCTTACGGTAAATTAAGATAGGCTTGCATTATGTGGACACGTTAATATCTCCTATGTTTTACGTTGCAAACGCTAGTTTTGTATTGATAATTGAAGACTGACCTCAAAATATTGATATGAATTTACGGTAGAAGGAAGATAACTGCTTCATGAGGGCACTGAGGCCAAGTTGGGAATATTGACTTCGCTTGCTGATAGAAAACGTGATACACAACGTAATATGAAATTTCTTTCTTACATAATGTTCCGTATTAATATCAGCCTGTTTCACACTTGGGCTTTATCCTCACCCATATTTAGGTATTGTGTTAATTCTTCACTATTTAGGTATTTTCATTTTTCCATATTTTGGCTTTTTTTTTTATATCGAGAAGTGAGGCTCTGGTTGCTTCAAATGAGAAAGGTATTCAGTAACATTGCGGATATCTTAATGTCACTTGTACTCTGTTTGCTCTTCATCATTAAATTTAAAATGTATAGGTCTAAAAATAAATTATCTTTTTTTCCATTTTAATGGTTCTCATTCTCTAAAAGTATCTTTCTTCTGATCAGGTCTGACGTAGTCTTGACCAGGTCGGATCATGTAGTAACAATATAGAACCACGGTATGCAGAGGAAAGGCTTAAATGTCGACAAGTGGTAAGAAGACACTAATTGGAAGGAAACTTTTACTGGTACACTATTTCACCCACGGGGAGGGAAGAGAGGCTTTTATCACGTACTTAGAAAACATGAGAAAAATACATCTTAAATAGTACACTTTGCTACTGAGGGAAGTGAAGCACCAACCAGTACAGCACAACAGAAGGCTTACTAGATCACGCTATATTTTAAGTTTCTCTTTTTCTAAGTTGATGTGAGCAATGGTGTAGCTGAGGTGAAAATGTCATTATTTGGTATTTGAAGACTACGGTCATCATGAGGTAGCAGCGGGAGCTATGGCATTGTACTAAAGCACTGCTGGAGGTGAAAAGTCTGTATGCACACTTGTGTTCTTGTAGGTGTATGGGAAAGACTTTGTGTTTCCAGTGTAGACCACGACGCATTTCCCACAAGCTGTACTGTAAACCCCTGCATCTTTGGGGGCTTTACTGGGTGTGAAGGATAGCATGATGTCTTGTTTTCGTGGTAATTACATCAGTGTTGATCTAAATGAAGGATGGGACAGATTATGTTGGCTGGGATGCCAGTGGGAAAAACAACTCTGCACCTTGCTTTTAGTAGTTTTGTGACCAGTGGCCCTTCATTTGCAGTGGAAGACTGTTTGGAAGGGAAATTAATAGATCATCAATAGATCATCACTTCCAATCTCTATTTTTTTTAGACCTTGAAGTAAGTAAAAGTGAACGAAGTCATCCTTATTTGTATGTTTCCTATAAACAGGTCAGTTGATTTGATCTCTGGTGGGTAAAATGCCCATGAAAGTCTACCTACCTGGGTCTACCTGGAGGGTGTTCCGGGGGTCAACGCCCCCGCGGTCCAGTGTATCATTAATTTCTTCCTCTAGGGTGAACTGAAGACATAACTTGGTTGAGCTAATCTCGAAAGTGTTGTATACGGTTAAAGCAGTCAGGTCCACCAAAATGTCGTCGACATACTTAAGCTAAGTTTTTTTTTTTCTGTGTGTTTTGGGTAAATGTTTGCTAATAACTGCACTTGGAGGTGACCCCATAGACATGCCAAATTTTTGTCATTTTTTTTGTAGAGCAGTGAGCTGAAGGAGAAGAGGCTGAAACTACTCAAGCTTTCATTGAATTGATGAAATCGAAAGTGAGTAAATTTGCAGTTAACTGATTTTTTATAACTGATGCTATTCAATCCTAAAATAAAATCACCAGAATGCAGTAGATGGCATAGGGATTGGTTAATGGTACCCAGTATCTGTGACAGTCTCTAGGCAAAAACTCCTACAATTTTGTGGGGAACAAGGCCGATGCCTGAGGTGATGGTTCCGAGAAGATATTTGATTTATGGATTATGGGAAGCCCATAACCTAGACTTGACTACCATGTCGGGTATGGTCATAACCAGATTGACCATATCGGGTATGGTCTTGATCAGGTCGGGTGTGGTCTTGTTTACCGGGTCTGGTGTATCACGAGGATGTATCGTCTAGCTACTTTACCACCTGCTGAGATGCCAAAAAAACTGGCCCAGAGTTACAACAATGTCTGAGGTCCCCGTAAACAGGAGCCTTAAACAAATCATACATCGTTAACCGGTTATCAAAGGGAAAAAAAATGATTGTATTATCACAAAATGAACACAGTTTATCACGAGGAGTTTCCAGAAATGTTGCTATGATTGTAAATGGCATGATGATACCCACAAGCTGTGGGTAAAGACACTTGCAGCTCAGGGACATTTATTAAAGGAAACGTTTAACCCCTAATGGCTTACTCAGTCCTAATAGAAAGTAACTTCCGCCTCTCCTCACACCCTTACTACTGGTCGCCCGTGTTTGTCCACCCACTGCATAGCACCTTTTTTGCTTTAGCCTCATATTTAGACTGAAGAAGCTCTAGTGATGAAATGCATCCTTTTAGAAGTGATTTTGACCGCATACAAGTTAATTTATCCACATGTTTGTTTCTTTTTTAACGTAAGATGTTTGTTGGCCGGTTCTTCATCCTTCTCGCTTTAGATGCCTGTCCTTCGTATGTATTAACTCTTTCATGCACGGACACAGAGTGCAACGGACCAGTGAAGTAGTAGCAGCAGCAACACACGCAGCAAGAGGCATTCTTGAGCTTCCCCAGCGCTCTGGCTTAATACCCAAAGCTGGGGTGTGGCTCCAAAAGGATCCTGTAGTGCTTGCTGGCTTTGCACCTCCTGACAGCGTTTGCTGCTATCCAGCTGCTACACACTTCTAGCCCATTGTGGGCGGGGTTTGTGGCAGCCCAAGGTGCCTAGCTTCTCCCTCCGAGCCCCGTGGGGGCGGCGAATGGGGACAGCTAGTCCCAGAAGATGAGGTACCTGTACCTCCTCCCATAGCAGGCATTGGTCTGAGACACTCCCACGACAGGGAGCCAAGGCCGGGCCAAAAGGCACGGGCCGGGCGATTATACCGGTGAATCTACTACCTACCGTATTTCCCGGCTTAGACGCATTTTTTGTTCCATAAAATGTCTCCAAAAACCACCCTGCGTCCTATAAACTGAAGGTCAGTGACGGTAGCTATAAGTTTGGGGTGGGTTGTAGCTCTCCCAGTTACGTCCGATGCCGAGCCATTGAAGCTAAAACAAGTCTTATAAACCGCGTCTTATAAACCGCGAAATACGGTACCTTTCATGCATGGCCACCCGCTTCTCATAACTGAGTTTCCGAATAAATATAATTACTTTCATGAGCTACGCATAATAGGCTAGCGTTAAAGCACACGGATGATTATATTATAGCCTAACACTATCTCGGATCATATGTCGGGTGATGTACTCAGGTCAGGTCCTTGGGGGCGAGTCTTAGTGCTATTTATGAGGCGCTGCCCTGAATATCAACCACATCTCTATAAAAACTCGGTCTTGTGGTTGATCGATACTCTCCTTAATTTAGTATTTAGGGGGCTTGAGATTTTTTATCTCAACGATCTTATCTTTGAATTAATAGATTTTGAATATCAACATACGCCTATATTATTGTTTTGTCTTAACCCTTATCAGCCCTAACACGGAAGTTGAACAGATGATAATCTAGGTGATGAATTTGAATTACAAAGGAATTTCTCAAGGTTAATACCCATTTTGAGGAGAGACTGACTGGTATAAATATACCGCCGAGATTCAGTTTATGTAAACGGACATAAAAGCAACGTGTGAATATTTATTTAGACACGTTTCGCTCACCCACCGGGAGCGGTAACAAGCTTGATAAAATTCCTGGCGAACGAAACGTACCCTAAATAATTAATTACTCAAACTTCGCCATATTTATTTTCGTGAGGGATGGTGAACTTCGTGAAGTTCGAGTTTACTCTTTTTTGTTTTTGGTGTATGGCCTACCATATAAGAACATAAGAACGAAGGAACACTGCAGAAGGCCTACTGGCCCATGCAAGGCAGGTCCAAGTCTCCTACCGGCTTAAGCCAATGCACCCAACCTAGTCAGGTCAGGTCACATTGACTTAAGGGAGGAACACGGCAACCGACCTGGTAGCACAAGCTATCAGGTCTAACTCACACCCACCCACATCTACTCATGTATTTATCCAACCTATTTTTAAAGCTACACAACGTTCTGGCCTCTATAACGGTATTTGGGAGTTTGTTCCACTCATCCACAACTCTATTACCAAACCAGTACTTTCCTATATCCTTCCTGAATCTGAATTTTTCCAACTTAAAACCATTGCTGCGAGTCCTGTCTAGGCTAGATATTTTCAGCACACTATTTACATCCCCTTTATTTATTCCTGTCTTCCATTTATACACCTCAATCATATCCCCCCTAATTCTACGTCTTTCTAGAGAGTGCAGTTTCAGGGCCCTTAGTCTATCCTCATAGGGAAGGTTTCTGATACATGGGATCAACTTTGTCATCCTCCTTTGTACATTTTCCAGAGAATTTATATCCATTCTGTAATACGGTGACCAAAACTGTGCAGCATAATCTAAATGAGGCCTAACCAAGGATGTATAGAGTTGAAGAACAACCTGAGGACTCCTATTATTTATGCTTCTTGATATGAAGCCAAGGATTCTATTAGCTTTATTGCGAACACTTATGCACTGTTGTCTTGGTTTCAGATTATATGTCTGCATTTACATCTGTATGAGCTGTCTTCTGTGCCAGTATTAACTTTAATGTTAACTTGTAGGTCTTAACTGTTGTGGTTAACTATTATGTTTCTTAATATATCATACTTATTTAAATTATCCCAAATTTGTGTTAATAATGTTAAATATCTTCAGTTTCAGAACTCTTATGAACATATTCTGAAGTATATAATCTGTTTAAAAGATTCTTAACAAATATAAATTAACACGATGAAAATGAATTCCTTGTTAATTAAAATGTTTATTTTTTTTTCTTCCAAACAAAAAAATTGAAGCTTTCTGTGCTCACATTTCATACCTATAATTTTCATCTACTTACACAGATATTTATGAAGATTAACAACCGCAAAATAATACTGTATATGCTCTTGTTATTTTTCGGTAATTGAAGTCTTAGTGATTTTGTCCCCCCCCCTTCCCAGCCCACTAAGGAATATTCAGATTTAGACGATTTCAAATAATTATTTTGAAGTACAATATTGAGCCGTATCTTTATATGGTCCTGTATGGTACTTAATTAGTATGCAGGCTAATGACACTTATTTTCCTTAGGTAACCTAGTGAGGAAGCCTGCTAAGCGGTGATTTTTTTAAATAT
This sequence comes from Cherax quadricarinatus, assembly GCF_038502225.1. Taxonomy (NCBI): domain Eukaryota; kingdom Metazoa; phylum Arthropoda; class Malacostraca; order Decapoda; family Parastacidae; genus Cherax; species Cherax quadricarinatus. Next base: position 48,151,206 of record NC_091304.1, read on the forward strand.
TTTTTTTTCCCTCCTGACACTCACAAAACATCATTCGTAGGAACTCGTTGAACCTCCTCTTATTGAACCTGTAACATTGTAACTGCTCACCTAGCTGATATTTGTCAGTCACGTAAGATTTTTTTTTTTTTTTCAGTTTTGTCTACTCTTGTAATACTCATTTCTGTCAGTCCAGCAAACTATTAATATGCATTGTTTTTGGTGAGACGAAAAGAAATTAAGATACTTTTTTGTGCTTTTAAATTGCAATGTTAATTTTTTGTGTTGCAAACTGGCTGATTAAATTTGTCGGTGTTGGAGGCTACGGCACAATTTTTTTGAGGTATTGCAACTAGCGTAATAATTTTTTTTTCACTGTTATTAGCTGTAGTACTAATTTATAGAGATTCTATAAGCTGCAGTACCAAGTTTGTCGTTGCTGTCTATAAGCTGATGCAACAATTTAAGGACTGTAATTATAACTGACTGAGGCGAAGGATGTATTTTCATTCTTATACCCATAATATTAGAACGAACAAAGCATCCTATATTTGGACATCTTGCTGATACTCGTGCAGTGTTCACAGCAAGGCCACACGTACCTTCAAGTACCACGTTTCCACGGGAATCCTCAATATCAGAATGAAAAAAACACCCTCTTAATTGCAAAAATCTGAATAAAATTTGACATTCTCTTTCTTCTGTATTTTACCGGTTCATTTACCTCCGGCATCGTGTCCATACTTCGGCATTGGTGTCTTATGAATCAAAATGCAGAGCAAAACTCGTAACAACGTATTAGGGAGATTCACTTCTTTTAACCTGCATGTGGCAGAGCGCTAAGGTCGTGCTAACAGTCACTTACAAAGTGCAAGCGAGGCATGAACGCCCAGCCTAGCGTGACCCGACCACAGCTGTTAAACTTGCAATAACGTTTTGCCTTTCCCGCAATTATTTCCTCATTTTCACGCTGGCGACACTGATAATGAGGCTCCCAAAAAGAGTTGAACACCTTTCTCAAGCTCTCTTACAGCTTGCACTGTACGTGTGTGGCATACTGTGATATGCATATGTTGACGTGGCTTGTGAAAAAAAACATGAAGTGAACTTCAAATGTGGATTCATTAGCTGGAACATAACACTGATATGCATTGTGTAAACGCGAGGCTGTTAACTGCAGCTCGAAAGGCAATAAATAACTAGCGGTGATGATTATGTTTATTCCAACATTCCCTCTCGTCATCCCAGTATGCAGCAGCACGGTGGTTTAAGTATACCCAGGATGGTACACGCAGGAAACTAAGGCAGCAACAATAAGAATATCTGTGCACACACCATGACGCCGGGTCATCCCAGCGACTCCACCCGGCACCAGGAATCCAAGGCAAGCCAATAATTAAGCACAGCGGGTAGCTTGATTAATCTAGGCGCCTCCCTCTTATCCCCATTCTTTACTGCCCTTTTCTGAGCAGATATTGAAGCCAATATTTTTTATCAGTTACCAAAGCATTTGCATGAACAGCAAACTTGATAGCCATATGATAGACACTAGGTAGGAGACATACCACAGGTATTTTTAAGACCGTGACTGGCTGACTGGGGAATGTTGCCCTGTTGTAATTCTATTGTGGAATCCGAGGCAATTAATCAGTCTCTTATCCTGTCGTCAAGGTTACAGGGAGATGACCCACAGCACTGGGACTCGTGAGGGCTACAAGTGTTTATACAATTAACTCCCCGTTAGAGGGAGGTGCCTGGATGCTGTGGAAGCGCTTTTGATCCGAGGGAATGGAACCATCCATCTCTTCCTTGGATCAGACTTGATTACCTCCCATTCCCCAGTCTCTGTATGACCCCTGTGGGTTTAGTACTTTCCCATAAATATAATAAACTCACAGCTTGTAATTTGGAGAGGTAACTTAAGACATTTCGGTTTGTCCTGGACTATTATTTAGTCAGAAACTGATAATGATTCAGAGCGAACCAAAACATCTAATGTTACGTTTGCAAATTGGAGGTTGTGAATTGTTCCAGCTACGGTATTATGGATTGTATATTCCAGCTACCGTATTGTGAGTTGCTCCAACCACGGTATTGTGGGTTGCCAATTGTTACAACAGCAGTATTATGGGTTTTAAATTGTTTCAACCCCGGAATTGAGGGCTGTGAATTATTCCAGTCGCAACATTGTGCATCATTTTCAATCACGGTATTGTGGGTTGTGAATTGTTTGTCACGGTATTTTGGGTTGTGAATTGTCTTAATCACGGCATTTGACTTGTATTCTTTATCAGTGTGCCAGGACGCATGTTCCTGAAGACTGACTTCAGTTATGCCTTCTACGTAATCGCACATCATGCATCCTTACCACACGCAGCACATATATGTTGCTTTCGTAATATCTGCTGTTTACGAGTTTAATTTTTACGCGATTATTTACAGTTGTCCGCAGAATTTTACCAAGAAATTTCTTAATATTAGTCTATTTTTTTTTTTGGTTGCATCACACCGACCGTCCCCCACCAAGGTAGGGTACCCAAAAAGGGAATTTTTCGCATGACTCCCATCACGGTTCAGTTGACACATTGGAGAACATTCAGTTCTCATTCAGGGTGTAGGCATTGTACTTTACACCCTCATCCTCATGAGTCCGGCTAACCGGTTTCCCTTAATCCCTTCATAAATGTTACCTTGGTCACACACTAACAACACGTCAGATCATTAAAACCACTTCAGTGTGTATGCTTACAGGCGTTCATGTATACGCTTATAGATGCATATGCATGTTTACACTCGCAGATGTACATGTCCATGTACACTCGCAGATATGTATATAACTGGTAGACGTTGTCGTATTTAAGATGGGATTCGAGTTGGCTTACAAGCGCACATGTGCGTGTGTGTGTGTTTGTACATTCTTGAGGTGAGTTCACACAACATGGACCCACATCTCTGCCGCCACACAAGTTCAGTGCTGCACATCACTTATCTTACACTAAGATATAGTGGAAGCAAGCACACTACACGGTTTCAAGATAAATAGGATGCGGCGCTGGAGGCTAGATATCAGTATAACGGGTCGATAAGAGTTAATCAGGGCCAGGAGCTATATCTGTACTCTTTGCAAGCACAACTATGCTAGTACAACTAGGCGAGTGCATCACAAATATGTTTGTGTAAATAATTATTTTAATGGTCATAATGAAACACTACCATGCAGAATGGAAGCTATTAATTTCACTGGTGAAGGGATATTTAAATGGAGTATAATCTCAAACCATTAGTTCCTATTACGCATCTAATGGCTGTCTGCTAACCTGGCCCTGTTTGTCACAAGTAACTGATGGTTAATGGTGTGATCTGGTTGGTAAGGATCATGTACACTGAGAGTTGTATATCAAAGAGAGTTTATTTTAATCCCTGTTTTAAATACAAGTCGATGTTAGTGTACACAGGAATTGCAGCCTTAGTGGCCCTCCTGCAATTGATAGGCTTCCAGCTTAAACTAAAAGGATTTGTATTGAGTTTTCGGTAAATATAATTAAATAATGAGCTTAAAGTGATTAGCAATTACTATGGTACTTAGCTTGTAGCTGGGTTCGTTAACCCTTGATCTTATCCACCTCCGTCACCCCTCGGAAAACACGTTTCCTTGTGGATGTTTGGGCGGATATGATGTATAACCAGAGAATGAACTATATGTTGATATTCTGAATGCTCGAGGGCTGATCATATCTTCACACCCCTATGAAAAATGTATGAGGAAATATTACATGAAATGATCAGGCAAGTTTGCAGTGTCTGCAAAGTGATACTTGTATTAGCTCTATAATTGAGGCATCAAAGCCAGTAAGTGTAACAGTGTCTTTAGTATTCTGTTCTCAACTTTGTCGCCGAGTTCAGGGTATCATTGCTTAACTAAGTGTATCTTGAAAAATGGGAAGGTGATACCGTCAAGAAGTGGAAAAGCACACTTGTGTTCACTTCAGGACAGAAGAAACGTTTAGGACTGAAGAAGCCACTCGTGGCGAAACGTTTCCTCCAATAAATGTCCCGAACTGTACATTAGTGTATCTTTTATACTCTCTAAAAATATTGTGGGACCGACACTTCACAGGTCTGATAGCCGCCTCCTTGGTTTTGAACAAGTGTATTCACGGAGAAAAGTAACTAGGTTCAAGTCGTGTTTTCTGGGAGAGAGAATCCTCGTACCAGCAGCGAGTGTAAAGCGAGACGACGAGGCAGATTGCCGTTTTGCCACATATCTCACATGCTATCAGCTTCATTTGTACCTTGAACAAGAAAATCTTTTAACGAAAAGTTTTTGCCAGCAGTTGTGCTCGGTGCATTGCGCGGAAATGTGGCTCACTGACAGAGGACCCTCCGAGGAAAGTGTGGCAGGACTCTTGGTGGTCTTCGTGTAGGGGGGGTCTAGGTTTTACAGCACTTGCGAAGAATATTACCTGTCGTAAACAGGTGTGCCAGCACCAGTTCGTTATCAGTGGGGCTGAGCTTGGCATTATTAATTGAAGGTATACGTGTGTGTTAGTTACCAGTTGTCAAGGCACTTGTCGATAGATACTTGGCCTGTTTTGTATGTGTGTATGTTTTATTTTATTAACACACTGGCCGATTCCCACCAAGGCAGGGTGGCCCGAAAAAGAAAAACTTTCACCATCATTCACTCCATTACTGTCTTGCCAGAAGGGTGCTTTACACTACAGTTTTTAAACTGCAACATTAACACCCCTCCTTCAGAGTGCAGGCACTGTACTTCCCATCTCCAGGACTCAAGTCCGGCCTGCCGGTTTCCCTGAATCCCTTCATAAATGTTACTTTGCTCACACTCCAACAGCACGTCAAGTATTAAAAACCATTTGTCTCCATTCACTCCTATCAAACACGCTCACGCATGCCTGCTAGAAGTCCAAGCCCCTCGCACACAAAACCTCCTTTACCCCCTCCCTCCAACCTTTCCTAGGCCGACCCCTACCCCGCCTTCCTTCCACTACAGACTGATACACTCTTGGAGTCATTCTGTTTCGCTCCATTCTCTCTACATGTCCGAACCACCTCAACAATCCTTCCTCAGCCTTCTGGACAACAGTTTTGGTAATCCCACACCTCCTCCTAACTTCCAAACTACGAATTCTCTGCATTATATTCACACCACACATTGCCCTCAGACATGACATCTCCACTGCCTCCAGCCTTCTCCTCGCTGCAACATTCATCATGTATATATATATATATATATATTTATATATATATATATATATATATATATATATATATATATATATATATATATATATATATATTATATATCGTGCCGAATAGGTAAAATTGGTCAATTAGCAAGATCTCATGTAAAGATATACGTTTAATTAAAGATATATTTTTTCATTAATGTTAATGTAAAAATTAAGAATTTTGTACCAAAAGAACCTTAGAAAACTTACCTAACCTTATTATAACAAGCGCAATTTAATTTAGCCTAATCCAACTAAATATATTTTAGATAAGTTTACAATAATTTAATAAACAGACACAATGAAATATATTTTTTTTTCGTTAGGTTCAGAATGATTTTTGTGAAATTATTGCATACACAAATTTTAGTTTGCCTTATTCGGCAAGAAGAGCGTTGCTATTTAAGCTAAAATTGCAAGTTTTATCTATTCGGCACGGCATTATATGAAGGTGGGAGGGAGTGAGTGAAGGAGGTTTTTGTGTGTAAGAGGCTTAGACTTTAAGCAAGCGTGCGTGATGTGTTAGGAGCGAATGGAGACAAATGGTTTTTATGACTTTACGTGCTGTTGGAGTGTGAGCAAAGTAACATGAAGGAATTTAGGAAAACTTGTTATCCGGACTTGAGTCCTGGAGGTGGGATGTACAGTGCCTGCGCTCTGGAGGGGTGGAGATATGTTGCAGTTTTTAACTGTAATGTAGGGACGCATATGGCAAGACGGTGATGGAGTTAAATAAGGGGCCGTTTCCCACCCTGCCTCGGTGGGAGACGGCCGGTGTGTTAAAAATAAAATATTTTTTTTTCAACAAACTGGCCGTCTGCCACCGAGGCAGGGTAGCCCAAAATAGAAAAAACACTTTCACCATCACTCACTCCATCACTTTCTTGCCAGAGGAGCGCTGATCCTATAGTTCAAAACTGCAAATATCCCCACTTCTCCTTAAGAGTGCAGACACTGTACTTCCCACCTCCAAGACTCGTGTCCGGCTAACCGGTTTATAACGTTTTTCTTAATTTCAGTAATTTATACTGAAGAAAGATTACTAGCCCATTTCTCCTGGCATTAAGGTCACCTTTTATGACACACATGGATTACGGAGGAAGGATTCTTTTCTACACACACACACACACACACACACACACACACACACACACACACACACACACACACACACACACACACACACACACACATTTTCAGAAACGTTTAAACAGCACCTCAAGCTCACTGGTTACTCCAAGCGCAACGAAGAACGCAGACGACTGCATCGAGTCGAAAACGTGATGGCGGCATACGGCCAAGACAAGCAAGCTCTATGTCCTCAAGAATGTTGCATACACCAATTTTCAGCCTTGTATTACACGCTGATGCCTCAAAAGACTAATTCCAGAACCGAGGACTTTAAGATCCAGTCTTCCGGTGCACGGAGATAGGCATTGCATTGCTCTTCTGTGTTACGACCTATGTTGGGAACAGTGCGCATTTGCTCTATACCTCCACTGTTTACCAAGAGCCACGACCATCATGCTATCGGCAGTATCTGGAAGTAGTTTGCCATCCCAGTGGAGAAGTGGAGGACCTGGTGGGAATTCAGTTTGGTAATTGCCATAGATTGGTGTGACCGAGCTCTCTGATTCAATGGTGTTTCGAAACAGTGCCACATCTGCTAGGTTTTGACACTGCTTGCACCACTGTGCCTACAACAAACACTACGGATCATCGGCAGCGTTACTCAATGGAGTGAAGCAGTTACATCCTCGGTAATAACGCTCAACTTTTACCTCATGGGATGAGCGTTACTGAAAGTCAGTAGACAGAGGATGGTATTCGTGAAATACAATCCACAGCTGAAGCTGATGAGGCAAGCTTGTCAAGACTTCCGGGCTCTCTTGAGCGCTGTCCGAATAATCCTGCTATGTGTACGAATTTATTTCAGTATAAACGATTTGTCAGTCAGACATGCTTGAGATCGAGGGATCCTGTTGTTGCATGTGGAAGAACTGTTTGTCCTCCTCGTTTGGCATTGACAGTCTTCTTCCTTGACCAGCTCCTCCTAGTCAGTAGCCTTCTTGTGTCAATCGGATTTCTTCAGCGCACAGTATAGTTATTTCCTGAAGGGTTTCTGGAACTTGCGCACGCACGCCACCGGAGTCCAGCCTCGGGGTTGCTGGACCAGATGATTCACCAACTATTTGCTACTGACTTTCTCCAATACTTTAACAACAGCACTTGCCACTTTAAAAGGTTATTCTCTATCACGTTTCTTTGTATATTTCTTCATTGTTAGTTATTGTCATTGCGTCAGTTTGTCTTCTTGGAGGATAACCTAAAAGATGAAATCAAGTGCAGAACATTCCTGGAAGAGGAGCCAGAGTGAAATCTCATCTGCTCTTGCTCTTCTTTTTACATATATGAGAATTTTTTTTTTGTACTTCCCAATCTAGTTTGAATGTACTCCATCTTGCTTGATCGTTCCTAGTTAATATCGACCCCCATTTAAATTCCTTATTTTAAGTAGAAGCTTACATCTTTTGATGCCATAATTTTTTAACACGTGTGTATTTCTATTTTTTATACTTAATTTTTTTCTTTAGTTTATGAAAGTTGGGATCTAATTTACTCTTTTGTACTTTCCCTTTCATAACATTTATCTTATCTCACTTTATCTTAGTGTGTTCATTTCTGGCCTCTTTGTTAAATATATGTTCGTCTTTTAAAATTTGGTAAATTTTGGTCTTTTAGTCTTCATCTGAGTCAAAATGTTCTGTAGACACAATTTCTATTACTGAAAGATTATATTGTCTTGATTGGTTTTCAAAAATTTGTGTATATTAGTACGCCCTCCTGTCATTCATTAAGTTTTCTTATTCTTGTAATATTAAACTAAGTGTTGTAAGCTAGCAAGTACGAGTTTTAGCTTTTTTAAGGTGGATTCCTGTCTTTTTTAAGCGCTGCCTTCAAAAAATTTCTTCTCGTATGCCAAAAACAAGGCAAGAGCCACATCCAGTATTGGGCCCTTGCTCAGATAAGGTGGAACTTATACAGATGACAAAGAAACGACCGAGATACTCAAGTCTGAGTACAACTGTGTTTATCGAGCCATTAATCTGTCTGAAGATCGACAATCCAATATTTTTTTTTTTGACAACCTCAAAACGCTGTCAATATATACCTAATTTCTCTGGACTTTGAAAAAGTCATTGACAACATGTCCATACACTCAGCCCCAGGCCCAGACCCGTGGAACTCCGTGTTCATTAAGAATTGCAGGAAACCCCATTCGCGGGCCCCAAGTACACTATGGAGAGGGACCATAGACACGGGTGAAGTCTTTGTAGATGAATGGTTCAGAGAACCGACATGTTGATAAATTAGACACATGTGCAACTCTTGGGTATCTTTATTGAGGAAACGTTTCGCCACACAGTGGCTTCATCAGTCCATACGTAGGAGAAACTTGAAGAACAGGAGGAGAATGAGGTAATCAGTCCCTCAACCTTGAGTCGATGTGTTCAGTCCATCAGTAAGTGTCCAGGGCCCAAGACTGTTCAACAGTCTCCCACCAGGAGCTGGACAGATACCTAAAGTCAGTACACGATCAGCCGGGCTGTTTTTTATGTTGGACTACGTACGGTTGATCGGGCCTTGATCTACCGGGAGGCCCAATCAAGGACTGGGCCGCGGGGGCGTTGACCTCTGGAACATCCAAGTAGGTACCCTGTATATTTTTATTTCACTAGCTTTTAAAGGATTGTTATACTTTTACCAACACTCCCATAGCAGTACTGAATTATTTTCAAATATTGTTTCCTTTATTATTTTCTTAATTTTTTTGGTTTCAGTAAGACTTATGATCTGTGTTTTATATTTCAATTGTTTTATAATTTTCTTACTTTTAGCCAAATGTTTTCCTTTCTTCCCATAGTAGTCTGTTATTTCGCCCTCCTTCATCTGATTTTTTTCTCTTGTCATTTTTGCAATTGCTTTGTTCTTCTTTTTGTTAATTCTGAAGCCTGTAAAAGTACGGCTGGCACACCTCACTGTGTGCTTTATTGCGAGTTCCATTTCAAAATTCACTCTTTTTAGAAACCCTAGAATATTACTCGCAAACGCCTAGAGAATCAAACTTGAAAATTATTTAAGATTGAGTGAAAACGTTTTTAGTTCCCTGGCTGTCCATTATTCCACCCTTCTTCCCTCTACCCGGATCTTGATCCCACTCGGCAGCGATATTTAATATTTGCTTTTGTTGCCTGGCTTTAATGTAATATAAATTGCGTTGTGATGGATGACTCTGTGACGTTTAATCTTTCATGCTAACCTTTATGCTGCCACCCACACGGACCACCTCAGACAGGCGACTTCTTTCGACGTCTGAAGAAACCTGCGTTTCAAGTGTAATATATCCCTCACTTCGGATTTATTTGTTAGAGTTTCGTCTGTACAGGATGAAAGTGAAAATAGACTGAGATGAGAACTCGATGGGCAACTCCAAAGGTACGTGTAAGATTATAGAGGAAGAATGTCCAAGCAGCAAAGTTATGAGGTATTTATTGTGTAGCTTAGTTGGTTCAGTGGCGGACTAGGATGTTCGAGGCCGCTGGGTTGGTTTCCAGTATTCCTTACACGTTTTATATTGCTTTTACAATAGGGTAAAAAGCAATAATATATATATATATATATATATATATATATATATATATATATATATATATATATATATATATATATATATATATATATATATATATATATATAATATTTATATATTATATTATATTATTGCTTTTACCCCTCCTTCAGAGTGCCGGCACTGTACTTCCCATCTCCAGGACTCAGCTCCTAACACACATGCTTGTTGGAATTCCATGCCCCTCGCACACAAAACCTCCTTTACCCCCTCCCTCCAACCTTTACTAGGCCGACCCCTACCCCGCCTTCCCTCCACTACAGATTTACACACACTCGAAGTCATTCTATTGCCTTCCAACCTTTCTATATGTCCGAACCACCTCAATAATCCGTCCTCAGTCCTCTGGATAATAGTTGGGGTAATCCTCCACCTCCTCCTAATTTCCAAACTACGAATTCTTGCATTATATTCACACTACACATTGCTCTCAGATATGACGTCTCTACTGCCTCTAACCTTCTCCTTGTTGCAACATTCACCGCCCATGAGCTTATCAGCGACAGCCAGCACAGTGTCAGGGACTGGACATCCTGTCAAACCTACTGGAGTTATGTGACAGGGTGACAGCAGTAAGACAAGAGAGAGAGAGGGGTGGGTAGATTGCGTTTTCTTGGACTGTAATAAGGCGTTTTACACAGTTCCCCACAAGAGATTAGTGCAAAAACTGGAGGACCAGGCAGGGATAACAGGGAAGGCACCACAATGGATCAGGGAATACATATCAGGAAGACAACATCGAGTCATGGTATGCAGCGAGGTGTCAGAGTGGGCGCCTGTGACGAGTGGGGTTCCACAGGGGTCAGTCCTAAGACCAGTGTTGTTTCTGGTATTTGTGATGTTTGCAGATGTCAAGTTGATGTGAAGAATTTAATCGGACGAGGACCAGGCAGAACTACAAAGGGATCTGGACAGGCTGCAGGCCTGGTCCAGCAACTGGCTCCTGGAGTTCAACCCCACCAAGTGCAAAATCATGAAGATTGGGGAAAGGCAAAGACGACCCCAGACGGAGTACAGTCTAGGGGGGCCAGAGACTACAAACCTCAATCAAGGAAAAGTATCTTGGGGTCAGTATAACACCAGGCACATCTCGTGAGGCGCACATTAACCAAATAACTGCTGCAGCATACGGGCGACTAGCAAACCTAAGAACAGCATTCAGACATCTCAATAAGGAATCGTTCAGGACCCTGTACACCGTGTACGTTAGGCCTATATTTGAGTATACAGCATCAGTTTAGAATCAACACCTAGACAAGCACGTAAGGAAACTAGAGAAAGTGCAAAGATTTGCAACAAGACTAGTCCCGGAGCTAAGGGGTATGTCCTTCGAGGAGAGATTAAAGGAAATAGTCCTGACGACACTGGAAGACAGGAGAGATAGAGGAGATATGATAACGACATATAAAATACTGAGAGGAATTGACAAGGTAGACAGAGACGGAATGTTCCAGAGATGGGACACAGCAACAAGGAGTCACAGTTGGAAGTTGAAGAGTCAGATGAATCACATGGATGTTAGGAAGTATTTCTTCAGTTACAGAGTTGTCAGGAAGTGGAATAGTCTGGGAAGTGATTTAGTGGAGGCAGGATCCATACATAGCTTTAAGAAGAGGTATGATAAAGTAGTATCCCTCGGCTTCACTGCAGCACCTCATCTCACACTACAGTATTTCATCTTCAGCAATACAGTATCCCTCATCTCACTTTAGCATTCATTTCACATAAGCATTCTTCATCTCAAGATGCAGCGTCCCTTATGTTTACTGCAGCATCCCTAATCCTCATCACGGAAGTACCCCTCATTTCACACTGCAGCATGCCTTATCTCAAACACTACAGCATGCCTCATCTTCATTACTGCAGCATCCTTCGTCTAAAACACTGCAGCATCCCTCATCATTACTGCAGTATCCTTCGTCTCAAACACTGAAGCATCCCTCATCCTTACCACTGCAGCATACTTTCTCTCCTTCATGACTGGAGTATTGATCGCAAACTCCTACCCACAGAACAGTGCAGCATTTCTCAAAATCCTCCATGAGGTCCAAAGGTTCAAGACGATCATTAGGGCATCACAAAGTCATTTAGGCAAGACTGAGTGTGGCGTCCTGTGTGATTACCTCTCCGGTCGAGTGTTGTCTGTGTGTCGATATATTATCTTTGTTTCTCAGTGTCTTCGTGTATTTGATTTTCGATACGCCTTCTCGGGGTAATTTTAACTTGGCAGTGCTGGTCCGAGCGTAAAGCATCCCTGGACTAGCTTTTCCTATGTGCAAGTGACTTTTACAGTATTTTGTGGGCAGGGGGTTGGAGGATTTGTGTGACACTGGGAGGCCATCCTTGTACAGTAACCTCCGTTAAGGTGCTCTTAAACTAAAGGTTCTTGAGGCCGTCATTACTGTTGTATCATTTTTAGTGGAGTCCCCGTCGGTAGTGTATACAGCTCGTGTGATGTGACCCCAAGGTTAGCCACATCTGATGTGACCCCAAGGTTAGCCACATCTCCCTTTCTCTCGTTTATCTCACACTTCCTCCTTGTTCTGTTTTTTCTTCTCTTCCTTCTCTGCCCTACTATTCCTACTTTCTTACTTCCTTTACTAGCCTCTCATCAACCTGTTCCCCAGTTCCTCCCATTTTTATTCCATTCTTTTCCTTAGCCGTTTCTTGATAACTCTCTTCCCTCCTCTCTCCACCCGTTTATTAACCTAAGTCCTTTACCCTCCTCCTGCGTTCTCCTTTTTCCTCCTCCTCCTCCTCCTCTCTCCCCGATTACCCAGGAAAGCATTTGTCTCGCTACATCAAGCAAGTTAGTGCCTTCTGTCTTGAGCTACTGAAGCCTCGGTATATTCCAACACCACCACCACCTCCATCATCCTCCCTTCTCTCCATTCCCCCTCCTCACTCATCCTCCTCCTTCTCGTGCTCCCCTTCTTCCTACCCACCCTCCTGCTCCTCCTTCGGCTCCTACCTTGCTCTTCCATCTCCCCCTCCTGCCGTCCTCTGAAGTTTCTTATCGTTTGTTCCCCCTTTTTTCTTCATCCTTTCAGTTCCCCTCCTTCATCATTCCCCTCCTCCCATCATTTGCCCTCGAACACGATTTTCTCCCATTCTTTCCTCTTCCCACTATTACGCTTCCCCTCCCCTCCCCCTTTCCCAACATTTTCTCCTCCCATCGTTTATCCCTCCCATCATTTTCCCTCCCATCATTGTACCATCCCTCCATCATTCTTCCTCTTTTCTTATCTCTAATTCTGGTTTTCTCTTCCTTATTAAGTCTAGTAAAGGAAAGAACTAGGAGGCTAACGATTATGAAAGAATAATACGAAAACAGAAAGAAAAATGTGGGAGGCTGACGGATATACTCACGAACTTCTTGACCTCGTATATGCTCACAAATTTCATGATCTCGTATATGCTCACGAACTTCTTGATCTCGTATATACTCACGAATTTCATGATCTCGTATATGCTCACGAACTTCTTGATATCGTATATACTCACGAATTTCATGATCTCGTATATGCTCACGAACTTCTTGAACTTCTCGTATTCACCTGTTGTGATTATCTGACTCTACGAGAGACTGGCCATGTTTGTTTTATTTTCACATCATCATATTAAAAGTTGGTCGAAATTAACCTTCCAGGGAGGCGCCACCTCCTGTCATACGAGTGTGAAACAGAAGCGAGTTAAATATTGTGAACTCTGGCAGGATTTGCACGTGGCTTTCTTTCCTGTTTCACAAACTTGCAGCAGGATCAGTCTTAAAAAAAAGATTCTGCTCACATTTAGTATAAACTTAGCGTTACTTTCCTGTGTGTTTCTACCAGGATGAGGGAAAGATGTTCCCCTGAAGCATCCAGTAGATAAAGTGCAGGTATCTTATCTCTAGAACTAGATTTACAGTAAAAATTTTAAATTTTCTAGATGTGTACATTCAGTCTGTTGTACAAGAACCATTGACAGTGTTGCGTAGCATCTCATTGGGTGTGATTTCTTTATATCGTGATCATCAGTGCTTTAAAAAAGTATAATTTTTCTTTAAAAGATTAACTTTAAGAATTACTAAGATGGTTAGGTGGGGGAGCGAGAGGTAACGCAGGGAGGCTGTGGAGCAGGTTCGGATGTCCTGCCTACAGATGAACATCCCTCTGGTGGAGCAGTCTTGGATACACTCCTCCCGCAACGACAGAACCACCTTCCTGGGGATGGGAGCATACGGCAGTTGCTACCTTGCGAGAGACGACCAGGGCAACATGTACGCCGTTAAAACATTTACCAGGCATACTAACGACCTCCTGGACGAGGCGTACTACCTGAATGTCATGAGGGGTGTGGCTGGGGTTCAACAGCTGGTGGGGGTGTGCGCTTCAACGCTGCAGGTAGTCAGTCACTTCGCGGGCTACCACACCCTTGGGAGTGATGACTTGACCTTCAAAGAGAAGGTGGACGTCCTGGTCCAAGTCTTCGGGGCCGTTGAAAACATTCACGCTCTGGGAATGTGTCATAACGACTTGAAAGCTAATAATATTTGCTTAATGAATACTGGTGAGGGGCTCCAGGCTACGATAATCGACTTAGGAATGATGGCACCCATGGATCAAGTCTCGACTCGGTACGCCTCGGCCTACGCCTGCTACTGGATAGCCCCAGAGCTAACCCGACGTGGTAGATGCTCTAGAAAATCCGACGTATATTCCTTAGGTTACCTTGTTTTTGATACAGAAATTAACGGTTGCTGGAAGCTTGATGAGTGGGCTTCCTCTGCTGCCTCGACGCACCCTGACAGCCGCCCCAGCCTTCAGGATGGTCTTGCCATCCTGCAGAGTTTGCTCTGATGATAATCCGCCCTCCACCAGGACACGACGTAACCTTTTTGTTTTACATCTGTCATAATTCCAATTATTTCTTTAGCTTGTTCAGGGTGTCTAACATGGCATTCTGGCGAGGGTGGCCAGGCCACCAAAGGAGTAGTCAGAGGACACCTGTCAGGCACCCAGGTGACACCTGGTCACTCTTATTATATGTTATATGTTCAAGACAAATGAAGGGTGTTTATTTTTTCCAGCTCTTTCCGTAAGTACTTGCTCGAATAAGTTTTGCATTGTCCAAGGATTTCGTTTAGAATTTGAGAATGTCTTAATCTGGTCATTTTTTATAGACATCATTCCCGAGTTTGATTTTTTTGCGATAACTTGGAATAATGTGGGGAAAACCTACTGAAGAGGAGGCTGGCATTGTTGTCGGAGTGTATAGGTGCCAGTATGGCTTAGCGCTTCTTTTTGATTATAATAATTTGAATATTGATAAATAGTTCATCAACGTGTCATTCAGAGCGAGTATGACTCTTCTAAACGGCTTTAATCTCTTCTAAATGGCTTTAATCTCTTTTAAACGGCTTTAATCTTCTAAACGGCTTTAATCTCTTCTAAATGGCTTTAATCTCTCTTAAACGGCTTTAATCTCTTCTAAAACGGCTTTAATCTCTTCTAAACGGCTTTAATCTCTTCTAAACGGCTTTAATCTCTTTTAAACGGCTTTAATCTCTTCTAAACGGCTTTAATCTCTTCTAAACGGCTTTAATCTCTTCTAAACGGCTTTAATCTCTTCTAAACTGCTTTAATCTCTTCTAAACGGCTTTAATCTCTTCTAAACGGCTTTAATCTCTTCTAAACGGCTTTAATCTCTTCTAAACGGCTTTAATCTTTTCTTAACTGCTTTAATCTCTTCTAAACGGCTTTAATATATTCTGAACGACTTCAATATATATGTTTCTTCGGGAAAGGACGTTACTCATAAAATTCAGGCATCTGTCAGTTAACTAACACACAGTAAACCTGGATTGAGTTTTAATTAGGGATGGAACGGTATCAGATTTTTTTTACCGATACCAATAATCTTTTAATATTTTTTTTATTTTTAAAATTATGATACCAATGTGCTAAATATTAAATAATTTCTCTGACACGCTGCTGTTATTACTAATCACACAGGATTAGCGCTTAATTTTGATTGTAATAATAATAATAATCACAGACACCCCTATGAGACTCATTAAATAAAAGTAACAGATTTCTGAATTAATATTTAGTAACGATGAAACAAAAAAATCGATTAGAAAAACAAAAGTTTGAATAATATTCATGTATATTAAACATGTAAAGTAAAAGGACACAAGTGCAACTAATGTGGCATTTTATTGTAGCAACGTTTCGCTCTCCAGGAGTTTCGTCAAGCCGTTACGAACAATGGTATATATAGAAGATTGAGACACTTATGCAGCATATGGGAATCTTTATTCAGGAAACGTTTCGCCACACAGTGGCTTCATCAGTCCAATACAAAGAGGAAGGCGTAAGGAGAGGAGGAGAATGAGGTAATCAGTCCCTCAACCTGGAGTCGATGTGTTCAGTCCATCAATCTTGTAGAATGTACAGCATAGGGCCGTAGACGTGGCTTATATACTGTAGTGAGGTGACGTGAAGCAGGTGGAGGCGGGGTCATAGTGGTACCATCCACTAGTCGAAGTAGGTCTTCGTCCAAAGGTTGAACAAGTGTTGAAGAATTCTGCAGCATCATGGGATCTTGTTACAAAGAATTCTTCAACACTTGTTCAAACTTTGGACGAAGACCTACTTCGACTAGTGGATGGTACCACTATGACCCCGCCTCCACCTGCTTCACGTCACCTCACTACAGTATATAAGCCACGTCTACGGCCCTATGCTGTACATTCTACAAGATTGATGGACTGAACACATCGACTCCAGGTTGAGGGACTGATTACCTCATTCTCCTCCTCTCCTTACGCCTTCCTCTTTGTATTGGACTGATGAAGCCACTGTGTGGCGAAACGTTTCCTGAATAAAGATTCCCATATGCTGCATAAGTGTCTCAATCTTCAACATGTCGGTTTTTCAAACCATTCATCACAACTGTCAGACACTGCAGCATCATGGGATCTTGTTACAAAGAATTCTTCAACACTTGTTCAACCTTTGGACGAAGACCTACTTCGACTAGTGGATGGTACCACTATGACCCCGCCTCCACCTGCTTCACGTCACCTCACTACAGTATATAAGCCACGTCTACGGCCCTATGCTGTACATTCTACAAGATTGATGGACTGAACACATCGACTCCAGGTTGAGGGACTGATT